>NW_008658572.1:990-4099 GCF_000695815.1 Acanthisitta chloris | reverse complement strand
GGGAAAGTATTTGCTGCAAAAGTTCAGCTCTAAAGTATTAAATCATTAATTTTCTTACTGCTTGGAAACAATTACATTTTGTAAACAGTCATTCCACTCTTTTTTTCCATTTTTCATATCAGTAAATTATTAATGCTGCAATAAGAGAGCACTTTTTCAGACTGAGGATTAAGACTTGGATTTTACATGACAGTATTAATTCTAAAAAATAATATTATTCTTCATTATAACCATATGTTTAGCTTCAAGGCAATTTTTATTGGAGGGAAATGTAGTTTCCTGCAAAAATGAGAAATGACTACATGCAGTATAAGAGGCTGATCAAGAAAATATTTATATAAAGCACAGTGGAGATCAGCAAAGTGAAGGGTTCTAACCAGTTTAATGAGAAATTCACAAGTGAATGACTGCCTGGGGCAGCACGTCACTCAGTGGTTACTATATACTGCTATTCACAAGTTACATCTGAACTGAAAAGTAACAGAGTTTTGCAATCTGCAGTGAAAAGTGCCACACTCTGGTTCTGAAGATCAAATCAAGAGAAATATTGGAAAGACAGTGGTCTAACTTGCTAATGCTTGAGACATAGACAGGAGAAGGAGTCAGACTATCCCAGGCCAATTTTTACAATGCTACCATTTTCTATGAAGAATGAAGCATTTAATTTACAAACCTATCTAACTCCCCAACATGAGCAGAGAGTGAACATAAAACTGAGGCCAATCTACTTCTCTTCAGCAATAATACATTGCAATATGGTCACTGCAATCCCCACTGCAGTAATTAGGGGAGGTAAACTTTACTGAATATTGTAACCTGATGAGCTATGCTTTACATTTATTCACCTCGAAAAATAACTAAAAAAAAAAAAATAAGGTATTACGGCTTTTAGCATTTCCTGCTGCAGACCAAATGTGGTAAGTTTGTAAATAAAAAGGAAAATGCATTTCCAAACATCAATGTGGACATTTAAACCAGACTCTTCACTTCGTGCAGTGGTACCAGCAATACATAGTTGGAAGGGCAGATTATACATTCGATGATGCATGAGAAACTGTGTAAATACTTTGAACAATGCAGACTTAAGAGTGGAACTTGGCTTACCCCTTCCTTTTCTGTCATAAAGGTAAACACCCACAAGTCCAAGTACACATGCAAAGAACAGATCTTGTAAGTAAAATAACAGCATTTCTAAACAGTCACTTTAGTTCCCTGTTGTATCTTCCCTCTTATGTTTGGTTCTTGCCTTGCATTTTTTATATCTTCACAGTTATCAAGTGAGCAGTTTCTCTCAGAAACCTTGACATGGGCCAAATTCCATAACTAACTTATCTGCCAACTGTTGAATATCACCAGGACAATGGTTTACTATAAAGGTTTTCTATCTAGCTATGCATGTATTAATCACTTTGTAGGACTGGCAGAGAGTGGAGAAATTTAAGGATAATGTAGTGGCAAATAAGGAATATTTAAAATTGTCAATAAATTAAAATCCAACAGAGTACAAAAAATACTTTTAATGAACTTCTGTTTAGCCATCAGTTGATTTCCTTTCTAGTACAGCATGGCTACCATTTTTGTGCCCAATGAATTGCAAAAAGATGATTAAACATCAGCTACTTATGCTGAATCGAACATGTTCTGCACACAGACTAAATCTTATAAGCAAATTCTGCAAGTTGAGAATGTTGAACAATAAGCTGCATCGAGTCCTCAAGGAATAGCTCTCTATCGTTAATCATGCTTCCTCAGACAACTACAAATTTTCCTGCTTGGAAATCACACACAGGACAAACCCAGGAGTTTCGAGTGCTTTGAATATTTGTCCATAATATCCAGATGTCTGGCACCTCACCGAAGCAGTAGCTTCAATTGTTCTCCTGAAAATCCTTGACAGATCCATTGTTTATGTGCAGATGATTTTTACAGCCATATTCATATCTAGAGCACTGCAGATAGTCTACACATGCACAGAAATGCACACATGGATGCAGCATGAAGCCTCAAATAAAAGCTTTCTTAGCCTTCCCTATCAGTCCGTGATGTAAATAACAACATAAATGTGTTTATGCCACAAATCAGAATTCTGAGTATCACAAGGAGAAGCTAAAAGAAGAAGTAATATTGAATGTATGTACTAACTTGCTTTCTGTTACCATAACTAATTGTTTACTAAAATCATATCCATCATCAGAAAATTCCTGGAGAAAAATCTCATCTCTGCTTTGAAAATCATTATAACATATACTTGTATATCTATTCCTACTGACAAAACTTATGAACAGAAGTTCTCTGAGGTACCATCTAGGGAACTCCTTCACTCTCTTGCTAAGGAAAGTACACAATACAAATTCAAATGCTACTTTCTATCAATTGTAATTTAATAATAGGAGGGGTAAAAATTAAGTTTGGTTACAAAATATCTTAAATTAATACCTTTAACTGCAGTAGGTTTTTTTTTACATTTAGGTTCTATATTTGAGAGAGAATGAGCACACAAATTGCTCTACCTAAAAATTACCTTTCAGATGCATCCATTAAAAACATTAATAAGAATCAAAATAACGTATACACAAATTGTTCACAATATAGACATGATTTAAAAATAGAGACAGAAAGGGGTAATGTTTCCTGAAGCCAGTGACTTATAAAACTATCTAATGAAAGTATTCATGTCACTGATAGACACTTCTGGAAAAAGATCTCAGTGTAATCCACCAGCTATGAGTGTATTTACTGTGTTGGCTCTCCAAACACGCACACACACGCACTAACAACGCCGGGAAAGTTTTCCAAGATACTGTAGGATTGACCATTGTGATTTGTCTTTTGCTTGAAGAGGCACAAACATTAACTAATTAAATCCCAGAACAAAAGAACAAATTACATTAAATACCATTAAACGGTGTCTTGTAAGCAATGACGAGATCATTTTTCTTGGCCTTGAATCATCTGCAAAGGTCACTTGAACTCATAAATATGTGCTCCAAATTCAATTAATTAGAAACATAAGTTAGTGAAATTTAGAAGTTTCATTTTGTTTTGACTTATTCTCCATCCAAGTCTTTTCTCCCCCCTCCATCCCTATTTGAGATTCCACATACTTTAC
>NW_008658572.1:0-947 GCF_000695815.1 Acanthisitta chloris | reverse complement strand
CTCACAAGTGCTGAACTGTCAGTGCCAGCCTCCCTACCCCTGGCAATCAGTAGCAGGCTGGTTTTTTTAACTTCAGTGCTCAGAGAGGCCTCAAGAAATAAAGTGCTGTATATCACACGAAATTTGGTATGGTAAAACATTTAGAATATTTTAAAAATCAGCATTAGATATATTACCTGTTATTTATTATTAAAAATGGAAGTAAGACTGTAAAATCACAAGTAGCTTCTGGGCTAACTTATGCTTTTCTCTCCTTAAAATCCATACTTTTCTTCTTTTTCCTTCTTTTCAGCATTTAGAAGACTACTAAGGTCTTCTTAGCAGTTTCTATTTCACCTTTAAACATTTTCTCATGACATATGTACCTGACAGAATAGAAAGGTTCTGGGATGAAATTGCTGTCAGACTTGCTGACAAATGTAACGGATATCAAAATTTCTATTTGAATGAATGTTTATAGAAACTCTGATACTAACAAATAAGGAGCAGTGACCAGAAATCTTATGTGACAGACATCGAGGGGATACCTGGCACATATGAAATGTCTGGAAAAGGAGCCAGCTGATGAGGGACTGAACACAATGTGTCCTTCAAAACTAATTCCAGAATCTTCCTAAACAATCTTATCACCCAACATATTGGGGCAGTTCCCACTGATTACAAAATATCTTAAATTAATACCTTTAACTGCAGTATTTTTTTAACCATTAGGTTCTATATTTCAGAGAGAATGAGCACACAAATTGCTCTACCTATGGTACTTGTGTGAAAAGATCTCTGGCTCAGTAGTTCTGCTCCCTGTTCTCTACCCAAAACCCACTGGACATGTTATAACTACCTGCTGGATCTTCAGGCATGTGCAGCACTTACTGTTTTCTTTACAGTTCTCAGAAGCAAGAATTGCAATGGCTGCACAATGATAAAAGACAAAATGCCCTGATTTTGCT
>NW_008658571.1:47441-52906 GCF_000695815.1 Acanthisitta chloris | reverse complement strand
CTAGGGACGCTGTTCCTGCTCCTTGTGATCGTAGAACTGGAGATTCCCTTCTCGGTGCTTTCGTGTGTAGGTTCCCCGACCTATTGTACACCTTTTAACTTTTTACCTATATTTTCTATTCTACAGTTAGGCCTTTTTACATATATTGCTTAACTTGCGGTATTCCTTGTGTTAATAAGCTAAAGCAATCCTAAGGTTAGTGTTCTATATATCTGGCAAGATAAGATAACATCCTGCTGTGAGCTTCTACCTTGACTTGTTTCGCTTCAGCAGGTTCTTAGTTACCTTTTGGATCTTACTTTGTTTGCCTGGCTGGCGCATCCCTAAATTCCTTTCTTGGGGCCCATTCCTCTTATCACTTCCTTCTTGGCCCTGGTTAGTATCTCCTCTCTTTGAAGTGTGCGTGTCAGTGTAGAGCAAGGACAAACAAACAGGCGACGCCAGCTGCGCCCACTGCTTAGTAAGAAACTCCCAGTCTATCAGTGATTAGTCTTTTTTAGCTTCTTTGTTTCACCACCCCCCCCTTTTCTAAGTACTAAGTAAATTCTTTTACTTAGAATATTTCTCTAAAGTTTTCTGAATATATTGGCCCTATACCTTTTACATATGGTTTTATTCAGGGTTTAATGAACAAACTCATATGCAGCCTTTTACAATGTGACCACTAAAAGTGAGGAATCTTCATAAGTGCCCTTTTCTTGTGACTTTTTTATTTTGTATGATATATGCTCCCAGTTCCACTACAGAAGTATTCATTGCCCATTGAATTCTGAGGTTGGTAGTTGTGAATGCCCAGGGAATGACATGTGTAACCCTTCAGAAAGTGGTTTTGTTCGAGTTGTGATAACGAAAACCGGTATAAGAGTTGCAGTGAAAGGGAAATATTCATAGGAGAACAGAAGGAGAGGGAAAGTGATGCACATTAACAAGTGGACTCATTAAAACAATCCTGATGAAGAAACAAGGGACTGGAAAAGGAACAATGATGGTTTGAATTGCAAAATGTAAAACACCGCAAGGGATGCAGCAAGTAACTGGTGATAAAGACCACTGTGTCTACTCAGAGTAATACTTCAGGATGTCCCTAAAACATGGGCCTGAGCACTACCCTGGGCAGGATTATTGCTGTCAAAAACCCAACTTGTTTTGTTTATTTTTGAACTGTTAAAAAATTCTCACAAGTGACAAAGGCCAGTGAATATACGACATTTTGTAAAGCATCTATATAAATTTTTTTCCTTCACTTCTAGCACAAGTACAACAAAAAGAATGGAGGAGGAGAAGGAGAACTCAGAAGAGCAACTTACAGAACCTGAATCAGATTTACCAGATGTCTTACTAGAATTTCAGTAGGTTTAATATATTTTAACTTTTGACTCATGTCGAATATGTGAATGAAAGAAGCAGATAGCAAAGACAACTTATTAATTTAGAGCCTGAGCTGACTGCTTTGGGTTTTCAAGGGTATTTTGGAAAGGTACTTTTTTTAAACTATGGCTGTAAGAAGACATTTAAATGGGTCAGAAATAATTTTATGTCATTAAGCTATAACTTGGGAAAAAAGGTTTATTCAAACAAAAATATTTGATTTTTTTTGTTAATAGCAAGCTTTTGATTAGCATATGTTGAAGTTGCAGGGCTGTATTTTTTAGGATTCTTTGGTGCTCATGGAGTTTTGTTGCCACTAGTCAGAATCTCAAGACAGACAGTTTGCTTCTTCCCTTGGTGCAGCTGAGAGCAGAGGACAAAGCGTTTTATTCTGAAAGCAAGAGAGGAGTAACTTAAAGTTCTCTTAAAATCAGCAGAGAATAAGAGCCAAGGGGGGGATATCTGAAGCAGTTAAAAACTAGACCAATTTATTTGATCAACAGTCTCTTGAGTAGGTGATTAAAAGGAGAAAAAAATAAGCTCCATGACTTTTATCCAAGAAACAAATTGAAACAGCAAAACCTCAGCAACATCCAATATTCAAAAATTATCAGCATTTAGGGGGCAAGAAGTAGTGCCTTGGTGTGGAAATGAAAATTTGAGTAAGCAAACTGAAGAGTAGCCACATATAGTTGTAGTGAAATGTATAAGAGTTCACAGGGTTTATGTGGTATTTTCCCTTTCACTTTACGGAGAGCAGAGTAAAGTTTTCCGTAGTGAAAGAGCCAAGATTTACCTGAATCATATCACAAATAAATACAAAAAGCCAGCAAACCAATCTGTCTAGTTTGGTAAGGAACAAGCAAACTGTATTACTAGGCTGAGAAAAAATACTGTACCACTTACTGATAAAATTATTGTTATGCATATTCAAATATACAAGCACATGACTCATTTGTCTGTAGAGTCCTCCACTGAAATGGGTGCTGAACTGACATGGAGTATGTAGTTTCTACAGCAACAGTAAGAGAAAAAGGAAAGAAAAGTATTTTTCTTGCTGGTTTTCTTTCCTCCCTTCTCTTTTCTTTCCCTCTTGCTCTCCCTTCCCATCTCCTCACCTCTGTAATCGATGACTTCTTTGTACCACTTGACTGAGCAAAACAGCATAATCACACAAGTGAGTATCTGTCCCATTCCACTTTAGGATTTATCAACTGTGTAGTATTTATTTAACTTCCATTCCTGTTTGTAAATCAATACACTGAAGAATGGTCAGTGTTCATAGGCGGTTTGTTATTTTTCATTTTCTTTATAGTTTTCTATTTCAAGATTGGTTAGAAAGAACAATCTTATGATTTACTTGCCTTAGTAACATCCTATAGGACTGACAGAGCTGTCACAGTACTGCAGGGAAGTGTTAGTAGATGATTAAATCACCTAGATGAAACCTAGCATGCAGAGTTGAGAAAAATAGTGTCAACCCGGCTGTTTTGTAGCTTTAATCTGACAAATACCATAGGAAAATAATCTAAAGGGGAAAGTTCTAATGTGTAGCAGACAGAATAGCAAATTCTACTTGTTTACAGTTTGACATTAACAAGGTGATGGATATATTAGTAGGAAATCTTAAAGCAGCAGAAAGTAAGATGAGCAACAATAATCAAAATACAGAAATGGTTTAAAATGGGAGGTAGTTTAGGAGAACACACTGTGTGGCCAAGCTTGTCACACCAAGCTGTGACACACTTCCTCTAGCCATGACCACCATACCCCATATCTCTGCTCTAGTCTCTCTAATATTCCAGTACTTAACAAAAAACCTGAAGAATACCTTGGAGCACACTGACACAAGAGGATGCAAATCTATTAACCTGCAATTGGCATGATTCAGTGATCCAAACTTAGCAACTTAGTCAGGAAAAAATTATCTTCTTTTAAAGCAACTTAATACAATAGAGAGGGGAAAAAAATAAAACCAAGCCAAGAACAGAAGGAACAATAGCAGTTGAAAGAGTGAAAGATACTGTGATAATTGTAATACTTGCCTCTACTGTGCCATATGGTGAATGAATTCTGGGAACAGAGAGAAAAATTACAGAGAATGTGGCAAACAGGCACCATTTGCAACCTTGTATTTCTCATTCTAAAAGACAGTCAGAAGGAAATACTTATTTTACAGCTATGGTAAAGAAAATGACAAGTAGTCTATCAAAATTGTGAAAGCAGTGAGCTAGTTCCTCGATTAAAAACAGAGGATACTACTCAGGCTGGAATCCCTATTCCCTTAGTGCTTCTTAAAGGCCTACAAGTTCTTGGTGCACAAATATAGTTTATGAAGTTTGACAAACCACATTTTCAGAAGAATTGAGTCGCATTTAATTCTCCAGTTTGGGATTCATCTGACCTATGTCTGAGTGAGTTGCCTAGACTTCCTCTGTAGCTAGTGATGAGTAATATTTCTGGGGCACAAAAAAAGAGACCTATGTAATAGGTCAGCTAAACGACATGCAGGAAGAGTAAACCAGCTTAATCCTCCCTAGAGGTTGCAAAGGAACAGTATAACCAGGGAGTCTGTTCCTCTGTAGGAGTATGAGATCCAAACGAACACGAAGGTCCAGATATATATGAGAAATAATTTATTTCTGTGAGTAAGCAGACAGTGGTTTCTACCCTACTGAGTTCAGCAATACAATACAAAATAAATATTTTGGTAGTATTTAATTTTAATCTACCTTAAATAACATTCCTCTCTCTCCTCTTGTTGTAACAATGTCTCTTTCTTTACTATCTCTGCACAGACTTGAGAAGAAAGAAGCAGCAATTAATCAGGTTTTGCTTCATTTGAAACAACTGGAAGAAAAGAACAAAGAATATCATAAAAGAGTAAGTGACTATGCATCCTTCTCCCAACGCACTTTATATGTGGTATTTTAACTCACAGATTCAATTTTATTCCTTTAAACCTAATACTACATATGGTAAAACTAGTTATTGCAATGAATTTGTTACAGTCAATGAAACTAGAGTTAGTGAGTCACTCTACGTGCTAAAAGTGTTATCTGAATTAAATGTGACATATAGCATAAATGTCCTAAATATAACCATGCAAAAAAGGAGCTGCAGGAGCAGAATCTTGCAGAGTAGGACACTGCAGTAAGGAAAAGTGAGTTCAGTGAATGTGTTTTCCAACGCACACGTGATCCTCAGTAACAGCCTACGAATTGTACATTCAGATAGGCCTTTTAACCAATCCTGTAAATATTCCTCAATGTTTTGGTGCACAAAGAATAAATGGTATAAACTTCATTTTTGTCAGTAGTATTAGTAGATCTATCCAGGTGCTGAGTTTTGCTGACCTTCTTTGATTCACTTCTGAGGTAATGGAATTGCACAGGTTTCTATGAAAGTTTAGTTACCATTACTAACTTAGGTACAATGAAAACTGAACCAAGAGGAAAGATCATCACACAATGGACTAGCTGCAGTTTTTAGTACTGCTAGATGAAGACTCTGTCATGGATTAAGAGTTGTGTTGGATCATTTTTAGAAAAAGTTTGTGTAACCACTGATTGCACCTGAGTAACACTTTTACGAACTGTGTGTATGAGCCGTACACAAACACCCCTAACATGGCATCTGATGACTGCAAGCAGTGAGCTTTGAAATCATATATATGTATGTATGTATGTACAGTCAATTAAATTAATTCAAATTTCTCAAAAATCCTTGTGCTGGATCATGTTGCAGCCTGCACTTCCATCGCAGTGAAACACTGAAACAATGTCTGTCTGTCCTTCCCATGCCCAATGCTTGCCCTGTTTTTCTAAGTATCCATCTGTTTAGCTTTCTGTGGTGCTTCTTTCAGTCTTGAAGCCTGGATGGTGTTCCGTCTGTGGCATAACTATCACTGAAAGTGGCATTTGCTCTTCTTTCTGCAAGAGATCCGAAGGCTCTTATGGTTATTCCCCCAATTTGCTGCTAGTTCATGGTCCCTTGGGGACTTCTTCATGTTTTAGACTCTGCAGGGTACTTTATGGCATGCTTGAAGTGCTATTTGTTTCATTTATCCATGTTTTGACAGCACTTTGAGCTCCATT
>NW_008658571.1:0-47430 GCF_000695815.1 Acanthisitta chloris | reverse complement strand
GCTGAGTGTTTCTGTTAAGAGTTAATCCTCCTAGAAGTGAGGAATGCTTGAGACTCTCGGTCCTGCATAGTTCCTGTTACCATTTGCTCCTGTATGGTATCCTCTGGGAGCACACATACACCATCAGTAACTTCCAATAATCTGAGTGTCACTTAAGAGGGTCATGGCAAAGGGTTACTCTGACAAGACTCTTTGCTGTGGTTATATGCAAGTGACCTGATTGTCTGACATTTCTACCTGAAGGTGGTACATTCTCATGAAGAATGTTGACATGAAACAAACAGCTCCTATCTATAAATATTGTTATTAAATTGACCCACCAGCAACATTCTTTCCAGGCAGTGGAGGACTACTGCTGTGCTGCACCAAGTAGAGCAGTCATTTGTCTCTTATCTCCTTCCAATGGTCTTGAAGTTACTGAGGAAATTTCTGAGACTTGCAAACTCTCCCTTCTGCTCCATCCTTTTCAAATTGAAGAATAGGTGTTTAGCTGGGGATTCTTGCATTTCATCTAGCACTAGGTCAGATTTTACTTTGTTACTTAAGTTTGTCACTTTGAAAATTATTTTGAGAATGTTTAATACATGTTCTTTCTTCTGTTGTTCCTTCTCAGAATGACCTTCTGAAGGAAGAACAGCGGGCACTGATCAGGAGCATGATAAAACAAATAGAAGAAAAGGAGAAAGAACAAGATGAGAAGGAATTAGTAACTAGGAATGATGTGGAAGAGTTACTGAAAGCAAACTGGGAGTATGTGAAGGACAAAGAACAACTTCTAGAAGGTATGTTGTGAACTGGGCAAGTCTAGGTTGCAGTTTACACAGTTGGGATTAGGTAGTTTGTTGTTTTGGGTTTTTTTGCATTTTAAGTAGAGATTCAGCTTCCTCATTGCATAAAAGGAATAAAGCTTTTCCTCCCAAAAATTAGGCTCTCCCAATTTGATATGAGATTGTAGTAAATCTATGCCTTCCAAGTGATGTATATTATTGTGCAAGTACAGAAGCTTCATTTTTTGGTAGAGTCGAAAGTCATGAAAAACCTGAGCACTGGCTCCACTGGAAGATTAAAAGAAAATATTGATGGCAAGAAAAATAACCAGTTTTGACTCCTGAAAATTCCGGCTGCCATCCCTGTAGTTCTCTGTGGGATACACGTGTCTTTGATTATAGCATTTCAGTAAGAACTGTTGTCTCTCCTTGGCAGAATAAGATCAAATTGTTTTCAGCAGTGATGGTGGCCCTTGACACTATGTGAGGCTGTCACATTGTAATGTATTATAGTGTAGAAGAGTCCCCCTTGCTTCTCCAATCCCTCTGAAAGTGTTTTCTAAAAATTTGATGAAGCTCTATGAATTATCAGTTCAAGAAATCAGTTTGAACTCATCTTCTGACATTCTTATTTTAATAGATCTGCACTCACAAATTGAAGAAGCTAAGGAAAGACTTGCAGTAAAGCAGCGTGAGAGAGATTATTGGTTGGAGTACAAAAATGTAGGAAGTAAAACACAGGCTAACGAAATTATGAATCTGGAACAAGAGATTAAGGAAGTCAAAGATGACCTTCAAAGAACTACAGGTCAGTTTACAGCTAGTGTAATGCAAGTCTTACATGCTCTTTGTGCATTGCTTGAATGAATTAAATTAAAAATTTAACTTGAGGTCAAGTTCTAGTAACTTGCATCAACTTTTCTAAGACAGTTCACCTAAGGTGGGCTGCATAATCCTGAAAAATGTAAGGATTACCTTTCTCTCACTCTTGCTCTCTGTAGAAGTTCTTTTACTTAAGAAATTGATAAAGTTTACTGAAATTATGAACAGTTAAAGAAACTGCTAGGTTTTTCTTCTGACCATTTTCTTGTAAAATACAGGCAACCCATTTTTAAAAAATGTTACTGGGAAGGAGAGCAGTTTTCTAAAAATAAGTCTACATACATTTAGGTCACCTACACACAGGGCTCCCTTAGCAGTCATACTTGAAAATGTTGACTGCTGCTGTTGCTTCTCATCATGCTGCAAGCACTTCACATATTGAAAACTCCTTTGACAGGAAAGTAGTATGAGCTCATTCTTGGACCAGTGTTTTCTTTGGAGCACACTGGCTTACATGCAGGACTAGAGGGAGCTCTTTACCCAGTGGTCTGAACTTTGCCTCCTAGTTGCATAGTCTTGTGTATGAGGCCCTGCAAAATTGCCCGTACAGAGATATACAAACACTGGGAACTGTTTCAGTGCTGTCACAACAGTGGAATTAATCTGAAAGCTTATATATTCTGTTGCTGAGGGCTTTACAAAGATTTTAAAATCATTAAAATATTTTGCTGTTACATATCCCATACATAACACAAGAGGGATGTCCTGGTTTTATTCCTTTATGTCCCTCTCAGTATGCATGACCACAGCCAAGCAGCTGGTAGTAACAGGCAGTGACACGGCTCTAAGGGTCTCTGTATATTCTGTGCCAACCATTACCAGGCATCAACTACTGCAGACAAGAGCCAGCTAGCTATCTTTTTGTTTCTTGAAGCATATTTTATCACGATTAAGACTGCCCTGTGATTTCTACGTTGTCAGATATCTGCCTCCCTGTTCAGGAGGGAGGGGTTGAATTTTTTATCATTATGCATTTTCCATGTTCTTAATAAATTTAAAACTTTGCTATGCAGCTGCTGAAATATGAAATGAAAAAGAGAATGGGCTTTTATATGAGAATGCCAGAATGAGCCAGTAGGAACATTCAGCCTGACCTCCTGCATGTCACAGGGCACAGAGTTGAAAATTCGTGGTTTAATTGTATTGAAAGACTGTTACAGAGGTACATACTGCAAAATGATGCTGCCAGTACTGGGTGTTAGCATACTACTTTACTTCACTTCCTAAAACTGAATGTAGAAAGTGTCTGAGGAATACAGCCAGAAGTCTAACAAGTTTTCAGAGCAACATGGCAACAAATTGGGCTTGTTCACACCTCGAATGCATAACAGGCTTAGGGAATAAGCATAGGTGAACAGGTTTCTGGCTCTGTACTTACCACTGAGGGGCTTAACACTGGCACAGTTCATGTCTGGAGATGACATTTTAAACAAAACAGCTGGAGAGGAGAGGAAGCAAAAGAGAGTCATATACTTAGGTGAGGTGTGGGGGAAACAGTGTTGCAGTGAAAGACTTAGGGAAAATAACATCCTCAGGAACAGTAGGTCTGAACACTTCCTCACTGTCTTCATTGTCCCAGTACAAGTCAGGTTATTTAGATGTCTGAAAGAATGAAGTAGTGAAAAAATTATAGTATAGAACTACTTCCATTTCATTCTGTCAAGTCCTAGAGGGTGAATTCCAGCTTCCACAGTGTTAAATTCAGAACTAATGCACAAGTAGTGCACTTTTCATATTTGACTGCCTTTGACTCCACAGTGGGTCCATGAGCAGATACTCATTTACAGCCAGATCAGCAATAGGATGTCTGCAACACAAGTGTGGAGCAAAGCTAAATTTCAAGCCTCTGTTACAAGTATAAAGTGCTTTCCTTCAAAGAAAAAGAGTGCAGTCTCCTTCATTCCTTCAAAGGAGGAAATGTCAAGCAGAAATGGGCTATTTGAAAGAGCAAAAAAAGAACTAAATGGAAGGATGAAATAAAATAATTAAATAGCGAATGTGAAGCCAAACAGACACTTTCTAAATAATAACATAAGTAATGATAAAAGCAAATCATCAAGGCAATTGCCACATTGTCCATTTTGTCTTGTTGTCAAATTAGAACCTTAGAGGCTTAGATAAGTCCGAAGATTTATTTCTAATAACTATCTGAAAAAATGCCATGTGGATAAGATGATCTAATATGCTTCTATATCTAAAAAATAATTTTTCTAAGCAAATCTCTCACATGACTCCAGCAGCTCTGCTATTGATAGAGACAAAATATAATGTTAAGGTGCCAGTACTTTAGCAGAGAATTGCTCAGCTCACTGCTCAGCTAGCAGTGAATTGCTCAGCTGTTGCAGTTGTCAACAGAAACGTATAAGCCATTTCTGATTTCTGGTTTTGTAGTTAACCCTACTGTCCTTTGGGTTTAGGAAGGCAGTTCCTATGGAGAAGGATGTTTGAATCCTTTTCTGTGGAGGATCTATGCAGGTGATGCTCACTGTTAGGTTCCAGTTGAGTAACAACATAGCAATTATCTATTTGTTGTCAGGAGAAATTGATGTTGAATAATGATTCCTGATTTCCTTTTTTTTTTTTTTGTGTTTTGAAGAATATTACAGAAATGCTTTGAAAGCAGTGAAAGAAGAAAATGACAGTCTGGTTGACAAGAGCTTGACGTTAATTATTGAACAGGCCCTTAAGGTATTCCTTCTGCCTTTTTAAAAACTGCTAACTGCATCATAGTTAGGAGACATGTGCTCTGCATTAATAATTATTCTAACTCGAATTAAGACTTGGAACTTTTCTAATAAATTGAGAGTAAAATAAACTGTAAATATTACTACATGTGGAATTGATTATTGTTATGCATACATGTGCTTTTGTTTTCTTTACATCAGACTGACAATGAGCAGGTGTGAGGGCATTTTCCAAACAGGGTATGGGAAACTGGGGCACCATTCACTGACATGATTTGTTCAAGAACATGTCACTTTTGCTGTGACCTTGATTTTGACGTTTTTGTAGACTTCAAAAACAATAACATACAAAGAGGTTGTCTCCATGAAAATATACATCAATTTGAAAAAAAGAGTTTATTTTGTACTTGTAAAGTACATTTTTTAAATGCCAAAATAGTTCATTCTATGGGAAAATTTAGGTTTATTGATACATTATTTTTATTTTATCATCTCTGCCAGCTCTGATTTGAAAACACGATTTACAAATAGTTATAGTGACAGCTTCTTGCTTTCACAAAATGTAAAGCACACTTCAGCATGAATCACTAGGCCCATTAGGTGTTTAAATTCCCTGACTTCAGTGCTGGAATTTCCAGGCATGTGACAACATAATCTAATGGACTGTGTTTATGGGGCATTTTCCCTCCCAGTTGTTCCTTTCCACTTACTGACATCAGTAATGAAATTGTAGCCTTGGCTCATTAGCACAGACCTCTACATGTTTGGGTCACTTGTCTTTGATCAGTACTGCCTCATTTGTGATCTTCCTTGGGTTTTATTAATAGCTGAAGGTTTGATTTTCTGAAAACAGGAAGGTTTCAATAGTAGAGGTAACATAGAAGAACTTGTTAGTTGAGAACAGGAAATGTTCTATTTTAATATGGGAAATTATAAAATATTAGTAAATTGCTTGATATATAATCTGCTCTAGGCAGGATGATGGAGAAGAAACAGCTGGCCTTGCGAGCTAAATCCTCTGGTAATCCCTCAGGGGATGCTACAGTCTATTATGTGGATGCTTCTTAATTATTTCCTGGTAGAGAGCAGAAGGTTCTTCTTTATAGTATGCAGGGCTGTCAGAGTTCTGCTTTCAGATGAGATGATCTTAAATTGTGTTTTTTCAGAAGGCTGTGGAATACTTAGACAAAAGCAGTCGCAGAGATATTGAAGAGAATGAACAGCTAAAAGAAGAGGTAAGAGAGGATCACTTGCCTACAGTTTATCATGGTAGTTCATGTTTGAAATGCCACGGCCTAGAGTCATAGCTGTTTCCAGGGATAAGCCTCTGAAGACTCCTGTAGGAAAAGGAGAGCAATTTTCATGTAATTAATCTGTAATCCTGAGCAGCAAAGAATGTAATGTGGTGAATAAAGGTAGAAGGTGAACATCTGCTTTCACAAATGAACAGGGGTTCCTGCCCAAGCAGTTACATAAAGGGCTACAATGTTCCACACAAGTATTTGTATCTGTGGAGATTGGAAGACTTACATAGTGTAAAGGCTCAACCATATAAGTATCCTTAGAGTGGAGTTTTGAATTGCATTAAAGTTCTAGTGCTGCTGTATTGGAAGAAAATGGAGATGGATGTTGGAAACATGTTTTGTGAAATGGCTCAAGTCAACTTTAAATGGAAGGTAATAAAGGAACTATGGGGACTAAACACTGAAGAGGGGAAAATAAAAATTGTATATAGATGTAATTGATTACTTGATAGTTATTATACTGTCCTTTAATAGCAATTTAGAGCTATGTATTAGATAGCTGTAACTTTTCTTGTCAAGAAAAAGCTTTTGTGTGAGCCAGATTTAGGAAACTGGCTTTTCTATGCTGAACGTGATTGTGTTTATTCCAGTCAATACAGGTTCTTTGTTGTGATCAAATCTGAGTATGAGACTGGTGGGTGAGATGCCCTTCCCCACCTTTACAGCTTCACAGTTTAGAACTGAGCAAAACATTTTGGGAAGTTAATAAATGAACTTATTTTCCCATGCCACATCAACAAACCTGGCAGAGGTTTCTCCATTTTATTCCCTAGTTTAAGATACTTGCCAGTATGCAGGGATAGAGATTTCCTTCTTCCCCTTAATGAGCTCTGAGCATGCATCTTCAACTCTCCAGGGCAGGTGTCCAAACCACAGCTTTTGAAGCAACGAGGGTAGGGATTAATAGTAAAAAAATTAATGTTTTGTTCTGTGTAAACAAACAGGAGCTCAAATCTATACATCCCAGAACTGAATGAGTATGAATTCTCTTCTCATCTCCCTGTCTCACTGAATACTCATGAATTTTACGCACATTAGGCAGCGCCAACAAGAGAGATCCACTTTGGAGTACTCTGATGTCCTGACAGGCCCTCATCTCAGAGCTGAGGGATTTGGGTTTCTTTTCTCTCAACTACAAGTTTCTTATGTTATGAATTACTTTCCTATATTAGTAGTTTCCTATGTTATAAATTAGTGTTGTTTTTTTGTTTTGTTTTGGGTTTTTTTGGGTTTTTTTTTGGAAAACAAAACTATTATCGGTAACTTCTCCAGTCCTCTGAATTCACCCATTAATTCTCTCTGGTTTTTGTACATGGATGAAATATCTTCTCTCAGGCTGATGTTTATATGTAGCTGACAGACTGTTCCAGTATTTTCTTTTGGGAAGATGAACCAAAAACTTCTGTTTTGTCTCAGTTGAAAATTTATAATTTGGTTTTTTTCAATTTGGCCACTGAGCTGAAAAATGACTTACCAAAACAGCCCTAAAGTAGTTACCTCCAAATTTGAACAGATTTGGAGACTTCAGTCACATTTTTTCATGGTTACTGTGTTGCACCAAGATGGTGAAAAGCTGTATCATTTCACCATGCCAAGCCACATCCTTTTACTGGCTAATGTCCTGTCATCTTCACCTTTTTAATCCCTGGGACAAATTTGAACTACTTTTAACTGCAAATTTGGACTATTATAGCTGAGTTAATTTGGTTTTCGTGAGAGCATATGCTCTCAGATCACTAGGTACTGCTTTTAAACATGCATGTGGCTAAGATTTCTGAGAGGGTATCTTTCCCAAGGTACATTCCCCTTTTGAGTGGAGGGGATAAGAACTTGCTTGTACATCAGGAAAAATGGGAGGAATTGTGGGAACTGAAAAGCTGGTATCCTTTGGTTAGTATGACTATATATATGTACAAGGTGATTACCAGTCTGAAAGAGTAGAACCTGGAGTTTAGCCAATGTCATGGTAACTTGGACTGAAAACTTCACTACTTCTGGGTAAGAAGGTTTTGTGTATAAGCAGGAATTAGAAAAACAACACTTGCTGAGCAAGGGCCTGAGTTTAACTCTACAAAGGTTTTTCTCTCTCAAAGCCCTGATGTGAAAGCAAAAGGGAAAACTCCAGAGCTCCTGTCTAGCACACCTGTTTGACTACATGAGAAGGTTTTGCTGTCAGGGTTGCACAGCCCAAATGTGTGGCTGTGATTGACAGAGCTGTGACAGTAAAGAGGTTCTAATAAAGGTGTGAAAGAACCAGAGAGATCTTCCCTTTGCCTGGAGATGTGTCACCAAATGTGCAGTATTGCTGATACAGCTGCATTCTTTGTAGGTATGTGCTGTTAGACTAGCTGCTGTGAAAGCTTTCCAAAATCCCAAGATTTTATTTGTATTTTTTTAAATCATTAAAAGATTAAGATCTACCAAAAGGAAGTAAGTGATTTGAAAGCTTCTATTCAGCTCCTGGAAGAAGAAAATACCTGTTTAGTGGCAAAACTGATTGACAGCAAACTTCAGAATCTGAGAGTGCCCAGGTAAAGTAATGTCTTTAGAGACTCAGAAGTGATTATTATTTTTCAGAGGATAATGCCACCTTCTGCCTCTAGAGCTATTTGGGCTCTCCCACATCAGAGCCAAGGTACTTTCCCAGTTGAGGAGAGACAGGATTTGACTCTGTGTGTGTGACTTGTTTCTCTGAAGGATGATGGTAACACTGAATCCTCCTAAATACCAAAATTCAGGGAAGAAACCTGGATTCTTTAATAATCTATTAAGACTTAGCACCACTCACTTTCTTTTAGTGGGGATACCACTGGGGAGTGGAAATAGTTTCTTTGTGTTGTAATTAGATGGTCTCAGCCCCAGCTTCTCAGACCAAGTGCTGAATAATAGCTTTTTCCTTTACTGTTGGCAAAATGTTTAATGATGTGAAGATTAATAATGCAAATACAGGGGGGTTTGTAATCTTAAGTGAAACGGATGACTTGGCACTGAGTAAGGAAGAGCCCTTGGGATATGTCTGTCTGTAGAGGTGTCTGTAGCATTAACTTCTTTTGTACTGAAAATATTTAACTTGTTCCCTAGAGGAAGATTATTTTAGCTACAGAATGTCAACACTAATGGTATCAAAAGCACAATGCAACAATTCAAATGATCCATTTTCATTTTCCAGTCCCAGCTCAGTGATTTTAGCCATATTGCATAAAAAACTTCCAAGTCTTAAGAAGTGACCATTTTTCTCTCCTTTCCAAACTTTGGATTGCTTTTAAGTGAGAGCTGCCAGCTGTGGTTTGAATCTTGGACTGACTAGGGACTATAACATTTGTTTTCTTTTAGTCTCATGGACATAGTTGAACTCAGGCACTGAGAATAAAAATGAGAAGCTTATTAGGCACTAAGCTACCTGGCTGCCTCCACTGCATTTTTAAACCATTGTGCTATTCTGCATTTGTGGTTAAGCGGCAAATGGCTTTCAGGGTGTGCTTCCCCTCCCCCCAAAGCATAGGGCAGTTTAGGGAGAAAATTCAGACCTCTGATATGAGTCTCACTTTGACTTTTTTATTTCATAGTGACTTGTTTCTCACCGAGGCAGTTGGCTTGCCAGAAGATTTTCCTAAGGATGAAATGAAAGTGGAATGTGGAGAATATGCAGGTAATACAGAGGGACCTGGACAGGCTGGAGAGATGGGCTGATTCCAACAGGATGAGGTTTAACAAGGCCAAGTGCTGGTCCTGCACTTTGGCCATAACAATCCCATGCAGTGCTACAGGCTGGGGACAGAGTGGCTGGAGAGCAGCCAGGCAGAAAGGGACCTGGGAGTTTGGACAGATAGAAAGCTGAACGTGAGCCAGCAGTGTGCTCAGGTGGCCAAGAAGGCCAATGGCATCCTGGGCTGCGGGAGTTAGTGTACAAAGAGGTGATGCCATTATTATCTTCTTGAATATCTCGTGGCTCTTTATTATTTACAAAAGTGATTCTTTTATACACACCTATTATAAGTGCCCACTTATCATTGGTTAACTACTATTACTAGCCCACCTTACACACAACATAATTGGTTATTAACATATCAATCATAAAATGCGTAACCATTATTCTCCACCCCTATCTTCAACTTCTGCATCCCACAGCCAGAGCTGCTTATCTTGCTACCTTCTTTCTCACATTCCAACCGCAGCTGTGTCCTTGAACAGCTTAGCTTGCAGCTTGCTCAGGCCCTGCTAGCAAGGCTGGATTGCTCACATGTCCGTTAGCAATCAGAAAATCTCCCACACTAGCCTGTATCAGGAACAGCATGGTCAGCAGGACCAGGGAGGTGATTCTGCCCCTGTACTTGGTGCTGGTGAGGCCACACCTTGAATACTGTGTGCAGTTCTGGGCCCCTCAGTTCAGGAAGGATATTGAGGTGCTGGAGCAGGTCCAGAGAAGAGCAACGAGGCTGGTGAAGGGACTTGAGCACACGTGCTATGAGGAGAGGCTGAGGGAGCTGGGGGAGTTTAGCCTGGAGGAGAGGCGGCTTAGGAAAGACTTATCACCCTCTGCAGCTACCTGAGAGGAGGTTGTAGTCAGGTGGGGGTTGGTCTCTTCCCCCAGGCAACCAGCAGTAGGACAAGAGGGCACAGACTCAAGCTCTGCCAGGGGAGGTTTAGGTTGGATATTAGGAAGAGATTTTTTAGAGAGAGAGTGATCAGGCATTGGAATGGGAATGGGCTGCCCAGGGAGGTGGTGGATTCACCATCCCTGGAGGTTTTCAAGATGAGACTGGATGTGGCACTTAGTGCCATGGTCTAGTAATGATGGTAGGGTTGGACTTGGTGATCTTTGAGGTCTCTTCAAACCCAGCTGATTCTATGATTCTATAATGTACATGGCAGGAGCTTATAAGAACTGATAAGTTACTGGACATTTACAGGCATTTTATTTCTTAAGTTTTTTTATCAAACTGCTTGTCTGATGGTGAAGACCCAATTTCCCACCTGATTGTAGCTGAACTCTAGTTTGCATTAAGACAAAATCACAATCTTCCTGTAATTCAGTTTTTACACTGAAATTGGTGTTTAGATTGTTGAATATAATGCCTCACCTAGAGCTAGCCTAGAATGTGGTTAACAGGATTGGCCATTTTTTAAATTCATATCTCACTCAGTTCTTTACTGATCCATATCATCATGACTTCGTTGTGTCTTACCCCTGAGAGGATACTCTTGAACTCTGCTGTGGCTTTCACTTCAAGTGTACCCGCACTTTACAGTCATTTAGTTCATAGAGATACGGCAGAGGTAAATTATAAATAAATCCCTAGCAAGAGCTGATGAAGGAGCTCAGCCTGAACTGCAAATCTTGATAAGCAGTGCTGAATTTGGGGCTGAATCTCCATCTATTCTGATAGGTGTGCCCAGGAAAAGGATATACCATTAGGCAAGAATGCCTGTGTGAGTATGCTTCTCTGTTTAGGGTAGTTTCTGTGAACTTCTTAGTATCCCACATTTTACTTTACCTCTTTATGTGAGTAGAAGAAAGAGGGGGGAAATAAAGTCCAACATTAAAGAGATAAGTTACAAAAATTGAAGTAATAGAATTATGGATATGTGAAGAAGTCTTTTGAAGTTTGATCAGTCCCAGCCACAGCCTTTGGAAAACACTAGGCACCAGCAAACATTTTGTCTAAGGCTTCTGAATTAGATATATGTTTACTCTGATTACCTGTGCGAGACCTTTGCAGTAGTTACTGGAGGAGCAGGTTTTGTTCCAATAAGCTGGGGTCAGGTCACTGTCCAGACACACCTGTAACTTGTCAGTCCATGTCCACAGGTGTCTGTCATCCTGAGAATTAGTCAACTGCAGATGTGAGCTCTGCAGGGGAGTTGTAAGTTGACTAGCTGTGTTTCAGGAACTTGTATATATGTACCTACAGATACACATACTTGGGTATAGAAAAAGTTTATACTTGTTTTTGCTGCCTTTCTGATTTTGTTAAAACTATTTGGGGCTCTACAGGATTGAAGATGAACTGATAAAAGCTCATTTGCTCCCTGCCATTCAATTTCAGTCCCTGATTTTGATCTGAAATTGTGAACAAAAACACACATTAAAAAAAATCAGTGAGGAAAATTAACATTTGGCTTGGATTGCCAGTTAAAAATCCTACCAAGCTGTTCTTTGACTGATTCTGACTTCCATAAGGCTTAACAATTACATACACATCATTTTTCTTCTCTTTAAGAAGCAAAGACAGATGGAGAAGAGAACCTCAGAAGTGACACAGTTCCCTGTCAGGAAGAAGAAGCCTTTCCAAAGATTGAGCCTAAAACAGGGAATGAGAAGCCTCAAGACAGTGATGAGGAGCTGTGGGAAAAGTCCTTCACTCCAACTCTGAATCGCTTGTTGCTTGAAGATGATTTCCAGGTATGAGTTAAAGCAATCCTGTTTTTCACTGGCACAAACATCTTTTGGTATGGAACATGAACTACTGCCAGGACTATTCTATTTCCAATAGCGCTATGGCAGCAAAAACTCCAGCTTCTTTTACCTCTGGTGCTGTTTGGGACAGTTAGGACACTCCATGTTCATGAGATGCTGGGCCAAAAGAGCACAGGTTCTGTGTCATACAGGACAGCCTCATGTGGATGTTTTGGATGCCCTAGGGATTTTCTGATATCATGAGACACATTGTGTTGGCAATTGAATGGTGTCCAAGGAATCAGCACATGGAGTATCAGGATGAAATTCCCCTCAGAAAAAATTCTGAATGTCACCTAGTGACAGTCCTCTATGGCATTGCACAGACTCACTTGCTTGGGTACTGGTCCTTTAGGATCTGTGTTGCATAGTAGCATTGAAGGATCAATATTCCTTCAACAGAAAGCCAATATGAAGGTGTTCCTGGGAGCAAACGACAGGGGTTGGGAAAATAAAAAGGTATAGGTTATATGTAAATAGCCAGAGTCTGTGTGGTTCTGAGACGTGATGGCACCTGCTTGAGGACATCCTCAATCCTAGGCTTTAAAATATATTATTTCCTGGGTGTCTTTGATTCCCTTGAGTTACAAAAGCTTATTTCTAAATAAACTAATTACACTAAAATATATTATGCTACATCACCGATTCCTACTGCAAACAAAGATGATATAGACATGGTGCAGGCTGCAGGGCTGCATGAAGATAGTTCTCCATAATGTTTCTTTACTCTTGAATATTCTATTCAAACTTACTCAATAATGAGTTTTTTAAAAAACCACAAAAGCAAAGCAAACAACAAAACCCTCAACAACTCTTCTCCTAAAAATGTGGCATTAGTTTGGTCAATACCCTCCAACTTGTGTTCAGAGAAATCATCTTGTTGCCTTGGCCAGAGACTAACTTAAGGAGTGGTTTTGTCCAGAACAGTCATTACAGAGAAAAGCTGAAAAGAAATCTGTCCAGGTGTTTTTCCTTGCAGTCGCTGCCTTGGGAGAGGAATACTGGCTGTACTTTCTTCCTGCTGGTAGCACTGCAGAGCCCACCAAGGGCCATTGCTCCTGCTGACATCCTCCTACTTCCTAACAACAAAGAGGCAATTGCAAACAGTGCAGTTGCATTGGCATTGATTAATCAGAGGTGATTAAACAGAGGTGATTCAAGAGCTTGCACAGGAAGGTTTCTCCTTCCCTCTCCCTGGTTTGGCTCCTGCCATTAGGAAGCCTGTAGTGCACATTGGCCTTCTCTAGCTGATTCACTCTCTAACCCAGCAGGAAAACTTGCCCTTTTTGTTCTCCTCATGAATTAGTTTTCTGTTGGGTTAGTCAACCAAATTGACTCAGAGGTTTGGAGAAGACCAGAGCCAGTGCAGACGTGGCAGAAGTACACGGCTGGGTTTGGACCTCAGTTTTGGCAGGAGTGAGCTGTTGGATTAGTTTAATTCTTCTCACAGAACTGAAGCTAAGAGTAGAATTTGGATTGCAGAGAAGGTGTTATTGGTGAAAACAGAGGAGAATACAAGGGCAGCAGGGTTAAAGCCTCCTAAGCTGAGCTGTCTAGTAAAGGGGGCCCATTAGCACTGACATTACCAAACAGAGCAACCCAGGGGCAGCACCTTTACAGTTGCTTTCAAAAGGAAAGTTGCTATTTGTATTTATTTTTATAAAAGTGGCTGCTTTTCTGTGTAATTGCAAAGTAATAATATTCTTTCATTTTAAGGAATACTTAAAACTGCATCCTCTGAAGAGTAAGGTAATGTTTGTGGTTGGAACAGCCATGCCTATTCATGAGAAACCAGAAGAAATGCCAAGCACGAGCCACAGAGAAGATGACATTGTTGATAAATCAGACAGGCACATCACAGCTCAGATGATCAAGAACTTATCTAAAGAAAAGGTTGGTTTAAACTAGACAAGCTATGCTGTTAACACAGCAGTGTAACATTGTCAGTTCAATAAATATTTGCTCTGTTCTTCAAGAAGTGTGTGGCATTGGGCTTTGTGAAAACTATTTTTGAGTGCTTGAATCACAGCTCACACATGTAAGTTTAATGAGGGAATGTGTGCAGATGGCTAGTTGACAGGGTCCTTTCCTTACCACTGAGAGAGTTCTTGTGCACTTTTTAGGCTATTCAGTCTATGCAGCAGCACATATATCTACTAAAGGATCTGAGTTAATATTTAATTTTTGTGGTCCCACTTGTAGCCTATCAAATATGGAATTCTCTCTTGATGGGACACTGAATGGGTAAGGGCAGGCTGCCATAAAACACAGGACTGTTACAAAATAATTAATGCTCTGCTAAAGCAGAATTAAGTCATCAAGCATAATTCAACTACTGCTACAAATTGAGTGTTTGAATGCATTTTGTGTCTCCATAACCTCCCCTACTTAAATATAAACAAAAATTAATAGAAAAATTAAGAACAGCATAGATGTCATTGAAGTCTTGAATAAGTCTTTTGTATAGAATTGGCCAAGAGTGTTGTGTAACCACCTATCTTTGGTCTCTATGAACATATATCTCAGGGCATTGAAGCAGTGGGGGCTTTCCACTCTCACTGCACACCCTGGACACTTTCTCAGGAGCACACAATGCAGTCACTTCCCACACATAGGCTCTGACCTCTGCATTTCCTGTTTAGATACTCGTGACAGCATTCAGTAATCTCTTTTAAACCCTTGACAGATTAATCAGCTGTTTGGAATAAATCTGTTTTAAAAGCTTAAAACATTTTAAACCACCTGTATTTCTGTGCAGTGTCTCAGCTTACCCTATACTTCAGTGCAAACATTTCTGGCCTTCCAAGCGAGCGGTTCCTGCCCAGCAGGTGTCTCCTTGAGCTGCAGGTGAGTGGAACTGCTCTCTGGCTCCACTGACCACAGCTCCTCAGGACCCAGGCTCACAAGCACACAGGTGACGGTGGCAGACTGCGTCTCAGACTGACTCTTACTTGCTTTGCCATATGGTAAACAGGTGAGTGAGTTTGGACGTGTCCCTGCTGTAAACCAAGCGAGTTACCACAAAGGCTGTGGTGACTCCTAGCCCTCGAGTGTCCAGGGATCCACACTTGTGAGACAGTCATGCTTGCAGCATAGCAGAAGCTTCCCCTCAGCTATGCTGTCTTGCTTTGAGTGCAGTGCAAGCCCCATGAAATGCTTACTTGGGAGAGAGATTAGTTCTGCTTAGTGATTACTTCTTCTTGTTTAGATACAGAGTTAGAATATGGCTTGTGCTGAATAGCTTTTCGGTTAAAGAAAGGCTTCTCCTTCTTCCCACTGCTCCCCGAAGGGGATTTACATTTTCTAGTGGTGTAAATGTAGGGCCCATCTCTAGGCTTCTAATGGCTTATGCCCATAATGCATAACACAATGTGCAGAACAACAAACCTGCACCTGGAAAAAACTGACTTCACTTCCTCCAGTCACTGTTCAGCCTTTTCCTATTATGGACTGTGTGGGTGAGAAGGAGTTAAAAAGAAATCCCAAACATGCTAATTAGGGTACAAGCCACAGGCAGCCTGCACAAGCCAGAAGCAACAGCCTGTAGCAAAACATACTTAGTGAAGTGTCCCAAATCCCCTTGATTTCTATAGGATTAGCATTAAGGGCAGTGTGAGGCTTTCATATGGAGAAAGCACATATGGAGAAAGTCTCCAGCACATGAAGCATCTGGATTTGATAAATTTGTTACTGGCAAAATCTCTCAGAAACGAGCAGCATGTTGTAAACCAGAGAGCTGATCAGTCCACTTTCTGCCACCATGGCCAGTGCTTCCAATCCCTGCTTAAACAATGGGAGTCAGGGCTCACTCCTCCAGTTAGGACAAAACCTACAGGAGACACCCTTACTTTCCCAGCATTATGAAATACCTTTTCTTTACTGTGTTTCTTTTGCACAAGACAACTCTAGGACACAAGAAAGGGTCCATGTGTCCCACAACTCTAATCCAAGCAAAGCCTCTGTTGAGCTGGAGTTACATATTTAACTACAACAGAACTCTTAAGAAATTTGCAGTTTCAACAGGAAGAAAAAACCCAACAAGTATTCATTGGAATTCAAAGTTAAAGAAATAAGAGCGTCACTCAAGCTGCATGGTAATTAAAAACTATTTTAATAGAGCTGAGGGGTCCATGAGCTGGAACTGAGAAACATCAATCCATGGAATGCCTAAAAAGCACAGTGGGGTGGGGTGGGTATGCTGACAGCCTGTATCCACTCCAGCACCAGGAGGAGCTGCTTACCTCAGCAGGCTGCTGACTTGAACCCTCTCTGAGCAACTGCCCTGTAGAGTCAAGCAACTAGAATACACTGCTTTGTAGTCTGGCTGTGCAAGTGTGATCTCCCCCCAGCCTGAGCTGCAGGGAATGTGGGTTACTTCACTTTTGGTCTGGCTTTTGAGAGGTTTGCAGCCTCTGCTGCAGCTCAGTTGTATAACAAGGCAGTTTTTCCACAGGTCCAGACCTGCGTGTTTCGGGAAATGAGGGTAAGAGACTTGTTCTGCAGCATTTGTTCTTGTTTGGCTGCTTTCTGAGAGAGAAGTTATTAAACACTCTGCTTCTGTGGGCTAAAAGGAGTTTGCCAGAATAAGGTCAAGGCAGCAGCTAATGGACTGAAAAGTTACTCTAAAGTGACAAGCACAGAACAGAGAATCTAATGGTGTTAGCATCTTAAGTGCTGATGTTTTGCAGCTGGATGTTCCCCTGGAAAAAAAAACTTTCCCTTGGATTTTGAGTCCACTGCAAAAGTAAAGATGTTGTTTTGTCTTTTTTTTTTTGCAATACAACACTAAAGAACTCGTGTTCTGCATTCTCCCACAAACACTATGTTGTTTTAGGACATGACATGGTAACAAGATGCCAGCAACTGTTCCCATATGTGGCCCACTGAATGTCTCCACTGAGACATGGAAAACTGGAATTTAACACGGTGCTGGATCTTTTCCTCACTTTCAGTGATTAAGGTGAAGCAAGAGGCTAAAATTGTATTAAGTACTGCTTTTCTAAAAAAAGCAGTGCTTGGGCAGCTGTAGCTGGCACAGGGAAGTGCAGCAGTTACCCCTGTGAGCAAAGCTGAGATCCATGCTCTGAAAATAAACATGAGACCCCAGTGCTCCTCCTGTGCTGCAGCTGCCGGATATCCAAAGCAATATGCTGCATCCAACACATTCTCTGTACATTATTGCCTCACACAACAGAAATTTAAGGAAGTTGGCTGTTTGTTCCAAGGCTTTTTGATCTTTGCCTCAGGAAATTTCATCATGAGAGAAGCAAGAAAAGAAGTAAATGCGTTTTACTCACTCAGGGACTGATCTGTTATCTTGGCAGGCCATCTCCCACAAGTGAAATGGATATATTATTACTCAACCTTCAGATACAAAAGGGTGGTGAGTGGGTGGCAGCAATGTTACACCTTCAGGGAACCTGCTCAGGGTTTTGTCCTCCTCACTGGTTCTCCTGATCGAGCCAGAATGCAGCCAGCTGATCAGCCAATTCCCTTTGCTCTCCAGTTTGAACATGGAAAACATCAACAACTCACAGATTTTTCTTGTTGGGTACATTCAGCGGAAGATGTCAAGCCTATTTCTGCTCCCTCCACTGCAGTGTGAGAGCTCCAAAGGTCAAGTCAAAAGATTGCCAAGAGGCCAAGGAAAAAGCTTGTCTTCAGTTTCCATATGCTCCCATTAGTGCTGCTTTTTGTCCATGTTCAGCACGTTTCTTCACTACCCCTCACATTATCTTGTCAATCTTCTGCTCCCATCAGCATTTACTATCATCCCCAATGTTTTTAGCACTTAATTCACATTTCTCTACCACAATCTTTATCTCAGTTATGTCATGGCCTTCAAGTTGCAATTCATTTATGTTGCTACAAAATGGGTGTCAGGCTCTGCAAACAGGCACTTTCTGTCTAATAAAACATGCAGGGTTGCACCCTGTCCCCCCTTGTTGCTGAAGGGCTGTTTGGCAACTGGGAGAGCCTGTGCTTTATTCCAGTAGCTGACTGAATGGACCCTCTGCTGTCATGTAAAGTCACGCAAAGACAGCTTTTAAACATGTCCTGAGGTACAGCTCAGTTTAGTTTGTGACTTTGGAACAAAGAACAGAAGCAGCAAAGGAATTTAGAGCTGTCTCCAGAAGAAGATTCTACATTTGGGATTTTAGAAAACACACTAAGGAGCTGTTCAGGTTCTTGTTCTGCCAAGAGTAATTGTCTCCAGAGGTAAATCCAGTTGCTTTACCTATAGAATTCTATGATGTGTCAGAATAGCCACACCAATTTCCTGCATACAGCTATATGAGCAACCACATCCCTCTAACAAAGCACTACATCCTCCCCTGCTTGCTCAGAGCAGGCAGCTGCCCTAGACAGAGTTTGCTCCTCTAGATTCAACAGCCTTTGAACTCAATTCTGAAGAGAACCAGGTTTTCACAACCACCCCCATTGCTGAAAAGGGCCAGTAATTCAAACGAAACACATCCTTGCACTATGCTTTCCAAATTAAGTTAAACTGAGTGTTATTTCAGTGACACTGAAAGCAAACATACTTAGTGGGAACAAAGTAAATGGGAAAATAATACACAGGAAAATTCTCAAACCAGTTTGCCTCCAAGCAATAAACCAAAAAGCAAGGGTTATTAGCAAGGCCTTCAACAAGAAAGCGTAACCTGCACAGCAGCTGTGTTAAGGAACACAGAGCAACAATGAGTGAGCATTAAAGGGTAACATGAATTCATCATCCCTGCAGAAAAGGTGAGTTTGGGTCTTGGGGATTTTTTGGCACCTGCATGATTTGCAGCCTCAAGTCAACAGCTCTACAGAGCGGGTCAACGGGATCAAGAGATCTAGGAACGCAGATCTATAGATCTGTCCTTAGTCAAAAGCCTCAAACCAGACTAAAACACTCTGCAGAGAGCACCACAGACCTAAACAGATGAGAGGCTGGTGTCTGTTTTTACCATAACTCAGCACACCAGGCACTGGAGGAAGAAGAGGAGGGTGATCTACGTTCATCCTTCACCTAAGCTCTGTGTTTCAGAACAATCTGTACACTGGTAGTGACTGATTTAGCTAACAGGTCACAGATCTGCACCTTTTTTTCAGCTGACCCCCAATTCAGGTAATTCGCATTTTTTTATATTCTGACCACAAGTAAAAGCTAAAGTTGCTCTCTGAGGGTGCAGTGCCACAGTCAAAGCCTCAGGGGTAGGAAGGCAAAGATTTAAGTAAACTCTGTATGAAAAGCCCCAGATCTAAGCATGTGCATTATATACTAACAGGCTCAGAGCTGCTTTATTCACAATTCTAGAAAAATATTTTATATCTACTACTCTGTACTGATCATTTTGATACATAGCTTCAGGACAACCTCAGGCTATTGTGAAGAGGAAAAGTTTCACTTCTATCAACCCCTCCCTGTGATGAAAACTGATGCCTAATTGGCAAACTGTTGATAGCTTTGCCAGCATTACCTTCTGCTGGAAGATACTTACATAATTGGGGGGGGGGCATATTTATGCTTCTTGCTCAGTTATAAACAGTAAAACTTCATTCCCATGAACATTTTGAAACTAGAAGATGGTAAAATATCATATTAAGTCAGGACTGAGACAACTCATTACTGGAGCACTAAGGCCATGTGTGACAGCAGCCCTGGGAAGGTACTCACAAGTTCCTACTGCTGCACTTCCTGCAATACAATATGCACATATGAAATACATTTGGTATTTTATTAAGTAAACAAAGCAATCATCAGTGCACATTTTAAGCAGCAAAAAAGAAAGAAAAAGAAAGCACCTCAGACTTTCATACCGTAACAAAAGTTCTGTGGAAGCTGCATTTTATTTGAAAATCCACCCATTTTTGCTAACATACATTTTAATATTTTAAACAAAAATAGAATCTGCAGAGACAATGCAGCAAGTATGCTTAATTCATGTACAGAATTGCTTTCATATCACTGACTATCCTTCTGAAGGCCCCACTCCACCCAGAAGTTATGATGTATTTACACAAAGCACCGATCAACAGTGCGACTAATTCTCCGTGAACTAAATACCCACTAGACATATGTAAGGAAGCTACTTCCCCTTTTTGACTTTTTAAAAGGTACATGACCAGAGACATGGCACTAGCCAAATGAAATGGCTTCCCCCCCACCCAACACACACCTCCTTTTGTTTATTTTTACAGAAGAGAAGGAAAGTCTTAAAGTGAAAGCAATTCCTCACATTCATTTTGGAAAGGCCTTATAATGTCAAATGTAAAAATAATGACATGCCAAGCACAAAGCAATAAAGTTCCTTCCCAATGCACTAATGCTGAATTAAAAATGTAGTGCTTCTTCTAGTCAGTTAACTGTTCCCTTGCAAAATCCTAGGCACAGAATTGACTATAAGGATTAATGCATTTTACAGCTCTTCCCTAATTCCCATATATACTGAGAATTCATTAGATTCAGACCTTTAAAGTATTTAGTGCTCTGTATGTCAGCTGAAAAGCATTCTGAATCAGATTCATTCTTTGTGGATAAAAATCAGACATACTGTATACATCCATACTCATTTTCATAGGAGGTTTTTTTGATACAATATTAATGTTAAATTGATAATCATAAATAAATACAAACAATAATACATAAGGAATGTCTACTGCAAACTGAATATATAATTTTTTAAAAAAGTTAATTTCCATTACTGCTGTGCCTACATTTGTGAGGACTGAAGAAAAGGTAACTGCAGAATTATGAGTTAGGATTCGACCCTCCCCTGCCCAGAGTCTTCTTTCGAGTTACGGTAAAGGACACATCTCCCCTCCAGACAGCATTTCCAAACACCAATCTCAATTTCCAGAACAAAGGCTTCTCTTTGTACGTTACCGAACATGGATATTATTAGAAGCTGAAAGTATCGATGTGTTAGTCATCAGGAAAAAAAATAGATCTTGGTCTTAATTCATGGCAATTCTTGGCTCTGTATTGTATCCCGATGTCTTCTTAGGGAGGTGTCCCGGCTTCCTTCATTGGTCTTTGTCATTTCACTGCATCGCTTAATGGAAGAGGAGAGTTGAGAGACTGAAGTTCAGTTTTTCCTGGAAGTGGGGATTTACTGCTGAGCACATCATCTTTTTGGAACTGTTCCTTTCTCTTCCATCTAACACAGTTACATAAACTGAATCTGGAAAGATGAAAAACCCTTGGGTTAACATCCAACAGAAGTAGGACTTCACTATAAACCTGTTTTCTTCAAAAATTTCCATTGTTCTGATGCCCAAGCTACCACACGGTTGGAGTTTTGAACAGAAATAAACTGTACAAAATCGGGGCCAGGAAACAACCGAAAGCCATCAGGATGTTTTTCCAACTACACCAGCCTTTGGAACATCTCTGCATTAACAAGAAAACCCCCATGTGATCCATGCAATGTTGTCACCAGTGGCAGAGTAACGCAGATCAACAGCATTATGATGAGAACCGAAGGTCATTTTTTTCATGCTGAACCAGAGGAAGTGCACAAAGAAAAGCAGATACAGTGTGCAATAAGCCTACTCTGTCTTTATGCAATGAATTCCTGAATTTTTTTCATATTTTCACTCCTGTTAGTATTTAATTCCCACCTGACTCTGACTGATAAAGTGGCAGAGTAACGCAGATCAACAGCATTATGATGAGAACCGAAGGTCATTTTTTTCATGCTGAACCAGAGGAAGTGCACAAAGAAAAGCAGATACAGTGTGCAATAAGCCTACTCTGTCTTTATGCAATGAATTCCTGAATTTTTTTCATATTTTCACTCCTGTTAGTATTTAATTCCCACCTGACTCTGACTGATAAAACACAACTCCTAACTACACCAGCCTTTGGAACATCTCTGCATTAACAAGAAAACCCCCATGTGATCCATGCAATGTTGTCACCAGTGGCAGAGTAACGCAGATCAACAACATTATGATGAGAACCGAAGGTAATTTTTTTCATGCTGAACCAGAGGAAGTGCACAAAGAAAAGCAGATACAGTGTGCAATAAGCCTACTCTGTCTTTATGCAATGAATTCCTGAATTTTTTTCATATTTTCACTCCTGTTAGTATTTAATTCCCACCTGACTCTGACTGATAAAAAAGAACACAACTCCTCCAGTCACATCTGTACCAAAATTTACCTCTCACACAAGTATCTCCTCCTGCATGAAGTGAACTCTTTGGTCAAGCGACTGGGGAAGCACATGAGCAGCCTGCCAGCAGTGTTGGATCTTTGCTGCTAACTGTGAACTCTAAATATTTTCCTGATGAAATGGTAAACAGCAGGTAGCATTAGCTCCTTCCTCTTAACTGCAGCAAGCACCACATGAGCTGGCTCCCACAGGTCAGAGGGGAACTAGCAAACTTCATTTCCAATGGACTGAAGCAAAGAGACTTAATTGGCCTTTCCACCACTGCAGTTAAATACACGGAGTTTCCAAGTCGCTTCCACAATGCTTCCAACTCAACAACTTGGTTTTATTTTCTTCGGAAACAGTTCTAGCCATGTTAATAAAACTTGAATTAGAACTTCAATTTTGTTCCATATCACAAAAAAACAGCATCTCCCCAGAATAATGGACAATACCTAAGTTGTTCTACAAGAAATCCTGGAGAGAGAGCTCTGCAAAGGGATCCTTTCCTGAGGCTCTGTGAGGACTCTGACTGGAAGGGCTGGATGCTGCAGACAGCTAGTAGGAAAGACGACAGAGAAAGGGAAAGAAAAAGAAAACAAGGTCTCAGAATGACAGAATATGAAAGCTGAACGTGTAATGAAAGGACAAGGGGAGGTTAACTTGGCAGAAATCAACCATTAAAACAAGGTGTTTGGTCATATGGAAAAGAAAGCCTCTTCAATGGTTGGTGTAATGCAGAAACAAGCTAGACGTGACCCTCCAGAAAGGAAATGCCAATGCCATTTGCCAAACAAGCAGATAACCTCAGTTCCACACCAGCTTTCCTCAAAAGAAGGTACAAAACATTAAGCCTGACTCCTGGGAAACAGGTTAGTCCTCTCCCTGCTGAAGTGGGAAAACTACAGATTGTCAGGGAGAGATGTGGCCAGGATCTGGCTAGAGCTTGGCTGCTTTCCAGATGCCTTCTCCAGGGAAATAGGTCTCAGCATCTTTTCCTGTCAAAATAAGATGCATATAAAAAGAGGCCGGAACCTAGAAGGAGAACAAGGGATATATTCTGTGAGGAGGATAAAGGAAAAAAAGGAAAAAATAGATGAGAGTTTTGCCAACTGCTGCCATTCAGGTGAGAACTGAAGACTGCAACCAAGAGTCTGTAACAAGAATCACATCCTGCAGCCACATAGCTAAAGCACCACACTACAAACTCAGCTATATAAAGCACATGACTTACAAGTGGGAAATACTGGCATTCCAGCACTGCTGTTGGAAGGGACCAATGCTCTGCGGGCTGTGCTTGCAGGAGTATCTGCTGTTCGTTGATTTATTTTTCCTTCTTTGTCAGTACTTTCCCAGGTATAAATGGTGCCTTATTAAATCCTATTTGCCCTCCTGCTGGCAGAACATGCATGTTTTCACAGTCACCAGTGAGTCAGCATCCTCCAGTTCAGGTTCCAACACTTGAACAGTTTGTTCAGAACTGAGTCACTAATCACCAGTGCACAGCTCCACTTCATAGCCATTGCAAAAAACACTGCAAGAGCACCTATTGCCTTTGGACACCTGCAAACCTATGCATGACAGGGAATGTACTTAGGGGAATACTTGCAAAGCACTCATTGCACATTTAAATTTTTAACATCCATGTCTATCTCAGAAACTATCTGAGGAGAAGTTTTTTCAGGATAAGATGATCTGGATTGGGATCTTCATCTCCATCCCAGAATCCCAACGGGGCACTCTGATCCGGTCCCCATTAACAGATTATGGAAGAGTCATGAGACAGAATGAGAAATGCTTAAGGAGCAGTTTCAGGATGTCAGAACCTCCACTCTTAAACCTGTTTTTTCCCAGCCCAGAGCCATTGCCCAATACACCCCACCACTCTCCAGGTTTTCAGCCAGACTCAACAGGGTCCTAACTTCATTGAGGCATGCCTGCTGCCACCTGATTTCAGGAGACATTCTTCCTCTTCATGGTCAAATGCCTTGAAGTCACATATTAAAACTCTTGTTAAACTGGGCTGGCAAATCTCCGACTGAGATCAAGTCCAAAGTCTCTGTTTGAAAGCAGTGTGGAAGACTGGTGGGTTAAAGTAATTTGTGCAACATCAGCATGTTAACCACAAACGGGAAATTTCAGGAAGCCTGTTCAGGTTAAAATCTGGGTCAAAAAACTGACAATGCTACCTCCTAGATGCCACGGTCAAATTCAGACAAGACAGAGCATCTTACAGTAACTACATACTTTAACAAGATTCCTCTATTTACTAAAAAGGAGGCCTAAAAAAAGATGTGGAAAGTATAATTAGTTTCCTACATTGCACCTCTCCAGATCACTGTTTATAAACACAACTGCAAACCAGGACTACCTTAGCAGTTTCTAAGGAGAAGCACTTAAAACATCAGTACTGGCCACCAGTTTCTCTAGTGCTAACACACCTGGAACTGTAGATTTAATGCCCTCATTACTCAGTGCTTGTGAGATCTGAAACACAGCACACTGTGCTACTGAAGACAGCTTATCTCACCTCCAACATCAGTCACCACTTCGCATTGCCACCAACAGCAACAAAACTCCACAGAGTCACAGTAAGACCAAAGAACCCATCCATAAGTGAGTGCTGGGATGATTCCCATCATTAGCTGGATTCTGGTTTCTCATGAAACAAGTCTGTCAAGCTGTTTTAGCACATACTCCAGGATTAATGTGCCAAAGCAAGCACCTGGAAAGACTACCTTCTGGTGCAAGTGTGTCCTGAACTTCATACCCTGTTCTTATAGTTTCAAACACTACCTCACAAAAAACACCCCCGACAAAAAACAAACAAGACCCAAACAAAAACAAAACATCCCCCCCAACCACTATCCACAAACTTACTCATTTGCAGCTGTACTTAGCCTTCACCACCTTGGTGATCACTCCTCCTACTTCCCCTATCCAATTCAGTGAGGTCACAACTGCAGCGTTACAATTCACACAGATTCTGGCAGTAGGCTGAGCGATTTCTTTGTTCTATTTTAAATCTTGAATTTTTACCCAGCTGCTTCCCCTCCTAAGGCTCTGTCTCCCAAGGGCACCCACACCAGAACATGTGATGTGTAAAGGCACAGCACTGATTTGCCATGATTGTGCCACTTTCTATTAGCCAACAGGATACCATTTCTGGTGGAGCACAGACGCACTGCGGCTGCACAGTGTGACACTGAGGCCTTGTGAGGGGCAGATACACTTCAGCCACTGTACATCACTCAGATCTGCCTTGTCTAAAGCACTCTGTTTGCTGCACTGCATCACATCTGCCATCATCAGACCATTGGTTCAGCCTGCCCCTTACTCAGACACATACACACACTCCCTCCACTGCCAGCTAAAGATTGATCAAACATCTCCAACCATTCTCACTGTCCTGGGTAGCACAACACAACAGTTCACAGTGAGCAAATCCTGCTACTTTATCATGATGAATACTCTTTCTTTCTTTCTCAAGCAGGAAATACTGACCCTAACGCAAGATAAGTGACTCCAAAGATAAAAGGTACACACCTTTTAAACCTATGAATGTCTTCTGCGTCTAGATTTCCCCAGAAAGGCTATTCTGGTCTCATTCTTAATTAATTCATATTATTCTGCCCTTAAAACCAAGCTACTATTGCTTTTGACAGCAACATTTAGGAATGAAGTTGCAAGCATGTAAAGAGAACACTTGGAAGAGAAGCAGAACATGTATGTCTAGAGATGGGAAAAGTATATTTATTAAGACAAATCCTTAATAGTACCAAGTTATGAACAACACTGGGATATGCCTATTTTTCCAGTCTGTATACAAGGTAGGAGGAGTTCCAAACACACTACAACTTGGTGATACAATTTTTGGCAACAGCTTCGTATCTATCATCATGCTTTCAAGTACCTTCAGGTTTCTTTACTGTAGACAACAACTAAAGATCTATCAGCAGACTAGAGGTGATACAATCCAGTGCTTTAAAAGTAAATATGAAAAACAATTTCATTTCTGGCAGTGATGACACCATGGACAAAACTATTATTTGACTAAGGGTGTGGGCAGTTTGAACTGTGTGCCTTTCAGACAACCATTACTCATTGTTTAAAATTTGTTTACTTACTCCAAACCCACACATTTTTCTTTATTTATTTTTGTATTTCTATTTCTGGCACAACAGGAGCATTAACTAAACTTAAACTGACAAACACACTCTCAGAAGAGCCTCAAGACTAAGCATACAGTAAATTTAGTGTGATAACATTGTAACTCCTCTCTGTGGCTATACATTAATAAATGCCACCTCTGCCATGCCTGGGGAAGCTCTCACATACAGCCTTTGTTCCATTTCAATTGCTTCACTGATGTCAGACTTCTGAGAACTCAACACCTGCCAGCACCACACTGTGTATCTCAGGGAAAACCCTGCTTGGTCACACAGCACATGCTGATTCAAAGGGTGTGTTTTTCATCAAACTAATTCTCACAGGAGCCAAACATGTTGTCAGGTAAGCAGAATAAATATAGCTCCACACACCTCACTTGTGACTAATTCCTTCTCCTGTTATGACAGCCAGCTGGGATTCACCCTAGGCCAAGCCCTGCAATGTCAAATGAAGCAGAAAGACTCACTGGGCTATTCAGAGCCACCTACCTGTTCATAACTGAATCAGGCAGGTAGGCACAATTTTTTTAAGTATCATTTCAAAATTAATTTTTTTGTATGTAGAAACACTCTTATCCTTGAGGATCCTTTCACTTGGTCTCTAAGAACTGTCATAAACATTATTTTTCCTCTTAAAATAGTATAAAACCCATGTGAAAGACACTAAATCAATTAAATGATAGTGAATGTGCAAAACAGCTCTCAGAAGTCCAAGACAAAGCCAACTGAGAACTGCATTTCTAGCTAAAGAAATCTAGCAGTGTCCATTTCAGATAAAGCATTTAAAAAACACTTAAAAAATCTATTCACAAGGCTGTATTTTAAGGAAGACAGTGGGGACACTGCCTGCTGGCAGCACACAGCAGAGCCTCTCTTGTTAAAAGATCAGATTGAGGCACTGGAAAAGATTTAAGATTCTCTTTCCTTCCAGCTTACTGCTGAATTCTCTTCCTGCCACACACTAGTCCCAAACTCCCAACCTATACCTAAGTAAAGTTATAACTGAATGCTGTTAAACAGTCACCTGCAGAGACAGAGCTCTTTATAGTAAGATCAAAATACATACACATTATATTGCATTTTTCTAATAGAATCATGATATACAGTGTGAACTTGGAAAAAGAAATGTTTGATGGGTAAGTAAAACCACACTTAACACTAGAGTTCTAATCTGCAGCTAAACTTGGCTCTGCCTCTAACTACAGTTCACAAACACAAAAGTCTTATCTCAAAATTTTCTGAATATAGTATGAAGGTGTTCAAGGTTGTCCATCCCCTCTTCCCCCTACTATTTTTCCAAAATGTTTTTCATACTGTAAAAATCCCCTCTCTTTACATGGCTATTGGGTTAAAAACAGTGAGTTCAGATAGAAACTTCCCAGTGACAGAAGTCTGTAAAACCAACAATAATAGCTAAGTATTTAACTCCAGTATTGATGAAATTAATTCTTCTCAATGTTCATCAGGGCAGCCCTTTGGCACACTCATCCCAGCACATTAGGTAATGCATCTAGACACAACATGTCCTGAGAAGCAGGTAAGCAGTTGATTTAAGGAACACTTCAGTTAAGGCAACACTTAGCAGGAAAAGGCCAGGTAGATCAGTATTGCTACTGCACATCTTCACTATACTGCAAATACTGTCTTCTGCAAAACCACAGAGGGATACAGAGACTGCTTGCAGTTAGTTAACACTAGATGAACATGCCCTGTGCCTCCCACTGAGGTGGTCAGGACAAGCAGTCAGGAGTTTGGGTTGATGTTTCACCAAGTTAGAGACCACATTCTTTTCAAACCCATCAAATGCAGTCATAGACCTAAAAGGCTACGCACACCCTGTTTGGCCCCTGCAAATGCTGCAACACAAGTGTGCAGCTCACAACCTGGTCACACTTCAAAGTATTAGACTATAAAGGAACAGAGGAAAGAAAAGTGACACAAAGGCTTGGAAAAAGCTGTAACAGTACAATCTCACAAATGCACACTCTGAGGTAAAACAGCGCAGAACGTGACTGTGGGGGGAAAAGCCCCTCTTCAGCAAAGAGCACAGACATCAGCTTTTCTGATTCTTTCACTAATGTGCTGTCACATTCCCAGAAAAACAATACCTTAAAATGCTACTCTCTTTGCATTGCGAAAAACAATACCTTAAAATGCTACTCTTCGCATTGTAACACAAACCTGCTGCTGCCAGCCTGGAGACAAGGAGCTAGGAATTCAACCTTCCATGAACCCCTGAGCTTGTACAGTACATTTGCCCAACACAAGAAAATACTGAAATATTTTTAAAGAAACTGCCCCATGTGTAACTCGTTCCCAGCACCAATAATTTGAATGTACACACCTGTGCTCCCGGTACAGGCCCAAAAGGGTTTGGTGGTCTCATGACTGGCTGACTGTATATTAAAGTCGGCTGTGTCATTACTGGAATGCCTCCCATCTGTGACGGCTGGAAAAAATCCACACAGGATCAAATCACACACAGCATTAATACACTGAAAGTATTTAAGGTAAGAAATATGACAGGTGAACAGTCTTGGTCACACTTGAGATATGCAATCATCATGTGAGATCTTTCTACAATATTCTGCAAATAGAGGTTACTAGAAAGGAACATTTTAGAGCCTTTTCAAGGAATTCTCTCAATAACAACTGAGCCCATTCAATCTCTTGCTGCAAAGATCTGAGGTACTAAAACACTCATTTAAGCACATTTGTGCTGGTCCTCCTGCTCCCAAAACAGAGGTCTGACAGCACTTCCCCAACTGCCTCTGAAAGCATAGGCACAGCTTACAGAGAGCAATGCAGAGTTCAGGAATAACTGAAAACTGTATGTGCAATTAATGTTAAGTCATTATGCAATCAATGTCAAAGTGTTACTGACACTCCAGCTGAGCCAAATGATGAGTTTAACAAGTATTAATGGCCTTACAAGTCAGGTTATACTTAACACAGATGCCCATCTCTGGCACAGCTTTTGGCACTCGCCTCAGGCTTGGGTTGACAGCCAACAGCAGTACTACTGAAGCAATTCCCATTCCAAGCAGCTCTTCCCTGACTAATCCTGGTGGTGATGGTACTTCTCCTATCATGCCAAACAGTTGTTTGGGCAAGCACAGGGTGCACCTGTTCAAGAAACTGACCCTGATGAAAACTCCTACAAAAACATAAGTTAAAAACACCTGCTGGCCCAAGAAAGACACAGGAACCAGCCAGGGAATGCCCAGGCACAGTGCCATGGCACTAATGAAACTGCCTGTCCCAGCATGACTGCTCCAAGGGAAAAGCCTGCCCCTTAGAAATGGTCATCCTCAGGACTGTGGTCCCTACTGCTGCCTTTAGGAAAAGCTAAACACGAGGGTTGTAAATGGACCAACATTTCAGAGATTCCTCATGGTAAATGTCCTGAGTAAAGTCTGAATGAGCCAGGACATTTTTCAGGAAGTGTTACAGAGCTCATGGTCATTCCATAGTGGCCTATCTCACCCACCTGCTCAGATATTGCACACATGTAAACAAGCAGCAGCAACTCTGAGTAACAGAGCTATGTCTCCTTAATTCCAGTTTCCGATTCACATTGGCATTTAAGTGCCATGATGAAAGCTGTTTGACAGAACATGCAAGATTACTTCCTATATACTACATGTTGCCTTCCCCTTGTTACCTTCAGCTGCTGAATCAAAACAACCACGAAAACACTGCTGGTACCATCAGTGCAAAGTTGTGCAGCTCAAGTTTGAATCAACACTAGTGGCAGTTTAACCACAACAACTTTTAACAGGAATACAGGAGTTCATGAATGGCTAATGAGGACCATGATACTCGCTCAAAAGACCCTCAACACCACAGCTGGACACTTCTGCCATTCACTTACTGAGCATATACAAGTTGTAAGTCATTAATCTAATTTAGTTACATGATGAAACATTTAGCTTATTTTCTCTCTCTTATCTGTGAGTAAATTAATAGAATAACTGTTCTAAGGAGGTTTTCTTGCCTTTATTCACCCAGCAAAGCTGTGCTGCACCTTCTTTATTGGAATAAAGGGTTAATTGCATAAAATTTCAGAAGTATTTTAAAATTTGAGGAAAGAACAATAACTTGAACAACCTTGCAGAGCAACAAGCAGCAAGGCTGGGTTTGTCTCAAAAGCCTTGTGGTACTGGTGCATCACTAAGATTCAATTTTCAACCAACACCACACCACATGGCAGTGTCACAAACTCCCAGGTCTGTAGCATTAATAATTACAGATACTTGTTCTAATCTCAGCAGAAGATATTTATGGAAGATTTCACCTCACCAAATAAAACATTCCTGTTGTGAAAGCAGCTGTTTATACTCACGCTAAGCTTATTTCTATGATACACTTATTTCTACACCAATCAATTCCACCAAGAATAGACACTGTCTTAATTTTCACAGAATCACAGAATGGTTTGGGTTGGAAAGGACCTTAAAGATCATCTAGTTCCATTTTAAGCAGTTTATTAAAAAAACCAAGTGAAGTAGGAAAGGGAAGACTTAATTTCAGATAAACACCACTGAAGTAGTTCAAAAAAACAGAACTTGATTTGGTGAAGAACAAGCAAATGGGAGATGAAATTCAGTCTTCAGTAAAATAGTTCAGAAAAACAACTGCTCCCAAACTGTAAGCAATCAAACGTTATACAACATCTGAGGGCTTTGAGAAGTAGGAATTCCACTCACCATCACGTAGCCCATCATTCCTGTTGGCGTTGTGGCAGGATATGCCATGACAGGGGGTGCCTGGTGTGAAAAACAGTGGTGAACTGAGAGAAGAGCTCAGCTGTGTACTGGCAATACATTGCTTTCTAAAGATCAACTGCAGCACTTAGCTTATTATCAACATAGCAAAGAATAAATAGGATTTCCAATCTGGTGTCAAGAGCGTATCCTAATTATTTCCAATGGAATACAACAACTAAGCCAAAGTTTCTAGGCCATCTTGGCAAATATCTATGCATTTGTTCTTAACCTGTTCGGATTCTGGCTGCCTGAACTAAACTGCAAGCTGCCATTCTCTCAGCATCCTGTTTGGATAATGCAGCATGAATCAGAGAAGTTTGAGAGAAAATATTCATGATGCAGAAGCATTTTTTAAATCCTGTAACTGTATGCTTGTATTTCAGTATCAGAAGCAATGGTAGGCAAGGAGACTTAAAAGAGAATTTTAAAGACTGAAAAACCAAATTATCATTACTTTTGCTGACACTGCAGGAATCCTCTTCAGCCAAGATGTACAGGCTTTGGGGATTCTCTTACCATACTTCGATATAAATTAGACTCACAGGCATATCCACCTTGCATTCCCTTTCCCTCACCTGCTTCATACAGGGAATTTGAACAAGCTAAATGTGTTCTTAATACTTGGCAAATATGTTTTTATTACCCTTATACACTTACTGTACTTTCATGAAGGTACAGTACAATTGCTACCAACAGACAAAACTTGGGGTGAAGTTATGTTTTGTAAACAGCTTGGCAATATATACATAGAAAAACAGCTGATAACTCTTAGAAAGATAAATACAGACAGTTCTTCATCCTCTAACCACATTGTTTGTTCTACAGTTGATTATCCACTTTCTAAATCAGTGTTAACTCTTACAAGGACAAAAGCTGTTAGGTTTTTTGTTTCCGACTATAAATTGGTGTTTATCAATATTCAGATACTTTGTTGTCTACCCACTCTAACTCCTGTTAGCGTCTCCTTTTTGAAAAAAAACAGTCTAATTTTCATGCTATTGCTATGGGGATTTGTATTCATGACAAGACAAACACCATAAGCATTTCTTGGGACACAAACGTTATTGATACAGAAAGGAGGGAAATGATAAAAATATTAATCGTACTGGATTAATTAAAGCAGATAAATTAAATCATCAAGAATAGGACATCAGGAAAGCTGCTTCTGAGTTCAGTTCTAAGGTATCAGCTGCCTTTTCTTATATAGTAGAGCCACTGCCACTGGCATTTCAATTGCCATCAGAACAGATAAAGAATCATCTAGACTGTACTATCCATATATTTCACACAGTGGGAAAAGCTATCCTGAAAACTACTTTTTTTTTGTTTGCTTGTGTTCACACACCTACACAAACATGCTGACTAAATTCACTTTTGAGTGCTCAAGACGGACCTACCATCCTTTAGTTACAGAGTTACCCTGCAATAAAAACAGAATACAGGGAAAGACCAATATCACTGTTGACATCAAGAAAAAAGTCATTTGAAATAAAAGCCTGCATTCCTCAGACAGCAAGCACAGGTTATTGCTTGCCCTTTGTAAACTATCTGCATGGATTTTCTTTTTTCATATGAGCATTAATGACATATTGGTCTCTCCCCACTTATAAAAAAATGAAAAAAATCAAGATCTACTGTAAATGTGGATCAAGTGCCAAGTAAAACAGAAGCCCGTGAGATTTCATGCAGTTATTCAAACACAAATATTTTTGTCTTCATTCAAAATTCACTGAGTGCATTAAAGGCAGCACAGACACACATCCCAGCTCTCTGGCAGCAGATGGTACAGTTTAAAGCAAGGAAAAATAATCTTGGTATTTCCCATGCTATCATTCGAGTCAAGAGCCTGCACACCACCTATGAAGTTTGTGTATGCTAGGAAAAGCTTAATTTTCGGCACACCAAAGATTGTAAAATGAGAAATGTGTAAATAGCAAGAAGGTTATGAGGTTCTGCAACAGCAGTGGTTAATATCAGCATGCCAGTCGATTGCAAAAAGACTGTGGGTTGTTTCACTTACGTATTGTGGAAAATGCATGCCATTCTGTATTTCCCAGGGAGAACAATTACATAATGCAATAACACTGGATTAGAAGCAAATACTTACACAACAGAATATACACAGATAGCATTTTAGTTCACAAATACATTAAATGTTTACCCCAACACATTCTTGTAATTCAAGTCATTTACTGAGACAACATAGGCCTGTGATACTGTCATCGTTATTAGGTTTATCATTGGTTTGCATAGTCCATTTATTTGGTATATGCCTTTTTCTCCAAAGATTTTCAAAAGCATATTTATTCAGCAAGCAGCAGCAACTCCACAATAAATGGACCAGCAGAGGAAAACAAAGCTTTTTTTTCCCTCCCCTACATCATTTATGTTTCAAGGTATTTATGTTAATAGAACAGTTTCACAGGAGAAGTGTCTCAACAGTATCTCTAAATAATAAAAGCTGTTAAACAGAATGACTTATCACAAGAAGATGCATATACAAGACATGAGTTATTAAACAGATTCAAGCACGCAGGTAAACTGAAACCACCAGTCATTAGAGCAGGTGAGTAGCTACTGCTTCTTCAATATCTATGCACCCTCTGGTAAGATCTACAAACATTTCTCCCTATATAAATGTAGTGAGTTGATAAGGGACACCTGGTAGAGGAAGAGGTAATGGATCCAGGGAGACAAGTTCTCTCTTTCCAAATCCACAATGCTGCATTATTACACTGTGGATTCAACCTGCCCCAGCCAGTTTGAGTCAAATATAATAAATCCTTGGGGAAGGTTCATTACCTGTTCTGTCCATGGTTCACCAATGACCTGGAGAACAGGTCACTGGTGAATGGCTGAGTAGGATTCACATGCAAAAATGTTCTGTGAGCATGGTGAAAACTACACCTGTAAGCTCTTAACATGTAATTAAGAGCCCTTGCACTACATGCTATCCCAAAATCCTTGCCAATACTACCTGCTACCATAGACATGATGAAGGTGATCACCAAAACTGACACGGGTTAAAAACAACTGCACACACCAGGACAGGAGAGCAGTAGTTAGGTACACTAAAAGCTATAGCCCACATCGCTGCACAGATGCCCCTGCAAGTATCACCAGGGCCTGTTCTCACCCCCAGAACAGGCTGGGTTGTATCACATATATGTGATGTATGAGTGCACCTGATGGACTTATTTCGCATTTCTACTTTTCTAGACTGCAAAGTGCCACACCCTGGAGTTCACAGTTTTATGCCATAAACTCATAGAATGGTTTGGCTTGAAAGAGACTTCAAAGATCATCTCATTCCCACCCTTCTGTCCTGAGTACAGACACCTTCCACTAGGTTGCTCAAACCACTATCCAGCCTGGCCTTGCACACTTCCAGGGATGGAACATTCACAGCTTCTCTAGGCAACCTGTGCCAGTACCTCACCACCCTCACACTAAAGAATTACTTCAGAAAATCTGATCTAAACCAGCCTTCTATCAGTTTAAAGCCATTCCTCCTTGTCCTGTCACTACATGTGCTTGAAAAGTCTGTTGAGTGAAACACAAAGGCTACTGTCTCACCATCAGAGAGGCTGTTCAAACACTGAAGTTTATGCTAAACCTGCACACGTCACATCACAAACTATTTACTAGAATCACACAGCCAAGAAAAACAAATCCAATACGTACACATCTCCAACTGACCACTTCCTCAATTTTCTATTATCCTTTTACTGCAACTACAGATTACTTTCAATTTTATCCACTATACATCACCCTGCACACCTAAGTTGCAGGGAACTCACTATTTTAAATGAGTATTTGCTTACCAACGTTGGAGCGTTCCATGCAGTTGTAGGTGCAATCTTGGGTTGCCAGTTGGAACCACCTGTTAGTTTCTTTTCACCTGGCTGAGTCCAGTTTACATCACTTCAAATAAATTTTTTTAAGAATTGTTAGAAAACATTGGACTTCCTTAAAAATATTCAGGCAAACACCATTTCCACTTGGGAATGAAGCTTCTTTTATTAGTGAAGCACATTTAGTAAAGGAGTTGATAAAAAGTCTCAGTTTGGCTTGGAAAAGTAAGGTAAGATGTTTAGCATGAGTCCCCTCAGTTGTATTTAATCTCAGTCAAGTTCCCCAGTATAGGTAAGTTAAGCATATCTGACTTGCCTTGGGTCAAGATAGTTTAGTTAGGAACAACTGCATATTAGATTTCTGAAAGATTTCAGAGTTGGCACAGATGGTCCCAATAAGCCTGAAATCTGCTAATCACATTTCTTAACTTTGCTACTAGAGCAGATGTTTACTACTCTCCAACACTCCAATTCCCTGCTTCAAAATTCACTTGTCTAAAGGTCAATCTCTAGTTGGAGGTTGCAGTTTCACAATCTTTAATACACACTCATATCACCCAAAATGTCTAAGATGTGCTAAGATTACCTACAGCAACTACAAAGCATTTTGATGAACTCGTTTCTTCAATATACATAAAGTATGAAAGTTTTTTCAGAGACAGGACACCTTGCCTGCTGCTATCATTGTCACTGCCACACAGCCTACAGTCACCCTTCAACAGCTCCCAACAATTCATTGCACCTTGTATGAGAAGTACAATCCCAAATGTGCTCTGAAGGTTAACATGATGTTGCTACGCACAAGTCTCATCATGAACATTCGTAAAAATGTACTCTCATGACAAACAAAATGCTCAACTTCTGATTAAGCATACTCACTTTTTAGTAGTTCCATTTCCAATGCCCAAATCTGTCACAAAGAACAAAGAGATACTAGTGAAATTCTATTCATTTAAAGAACTGAGTATTTACACGCTACTGGGTTCATACTTACTGCCTACAAGATTGGCTAAAGATGAATCCAGATCATCTGACACTAATTTATTAGGCGGTACTTTGGCAACTGGAAGACTCTGATTTTGAGAGGCCACTGTTGGTTTTAGGAGACCACCTAGTTCATCAAAGCCTTGGAAAGAGAAACACAAATTAAGTGATTCGAATCACAAAGCCTCCCACAAATGTTGCGACATTCAACTGAATAGACAGCAAGGTTGGAACAATGGCTAAAACACAAAATATAAACTAGTGATGATACCCTATACGAGAAGGACGAAACTTATCATGCCTCTTGATAAAAGAGATATGTACTATGGAAAGAAGATTGCACTTCAGTAGTTTAACCTATGTGACATCAATTTTGCATGAAATGGGTTTACAGTGACTGCAAAGCAATTAAAATGTAAAACAAAATAAAAAATATCTAAAGCATTTCAGTAATATAAAACCATATATGTAGCTGCTTTTAGCAAATCACTGGTTTACAAAAAGAAAAAATCCAATGTCAAGAGTATAATGTCAAAATATCAGAAAATGTTTACTTTCCAGATGCTCAAAAGAACAAAATGATCACTATGACTGATTGCAATCCAAATTAACTGTTTTGATAGCCGATCATTTTCTGAAGGAATCTTAATGTCTAAAGAGTAGGCAAAGAAGTGCCAAAAAACATGTTGCACAGACACAAAGATATACATTTACCTCTTCCAACCACACTTCACAAATACAGACAATTTCAGCTGACAGCACATAAGAATGAAGGCTGAACACTGTGTGAAGTTTTAACGCACAAAATATTGAAGTGAAGGAAATCAGCATAAATATTTCAGCAGGCTGCATTTAGCAATAGTGTGTAAGGCAAAATTATTTGAATAATGCTGTTAATGACCTTTTAAAGTCACCTTTCTTCTCTTCAGCTGAAACACTGTCCAGCAGTATAAGTAAATACAAATTAGAAGATTTATATCTCAAGAATAAAATAAGTTATAGGACATACATCACTTATTTTAGCAAGTGTCTTACCACCAGAATCTGGGACAACATTAGAAGATTTGTTTCCAAACACAGACTCAAAGTCAACATTAAGGCCAGCTGATGGCTGTGGTTGAGCAACAGGAGATGGGGTGAACCCTGTGGGGAAAAAAGGAAGAAGTTGAATGCTTTTCTGTAGCATTTTCCACAAATCCACCTTCTTTATGCAAGACAAGCCAAACAAATATGAGACTACTTCAGTACTGAAGAAAGAGACTAGGAATACCTCAAAGGTCCAGATTATACCCTGACACTGAGCAGTTTATTTGGTCTTTATTTCAAGTTACTCCTCCAAAGCAAGGTTTTGTCTCAAAAACTGGATGGACAGGACACAAGAGACACTCCTCCACAACTGCTAAATCTCTGGGCTAACTATTCACATCTTCCTCATTCTTTTACCATATATTTACAATAAAACTAATCACCACACTTCCCCAGGGAAAGATGCTGGCTAGGTCTAGAATCTGTTTCACGCTTACCTGCCTGAAGATTATTATCTCCGTATTTTATATTAGTGGAGCAGTTCTTAGATACAACTGGAGTAAGATCCAAACCATCCCAAGGTGCCTGACTAGAAATGCCGTCGATTAGACACTCTTAACGTTAATAACTTCTGTAGTGCTTATTTAGTTATTTTTGGACTTTTGGTTTTGCAGTTGACCTTGCTTTGCATGTAAATTTCCAGGCATAATGCCAAGATATGGGGAATTACAGGCAAGTTTCAGCTCCGATTCCTATCTGAACTCACTCCATTTGTCTCCTATGAATCTGTAGTGCTCTACAAATACACAGTATTTCCAACATTGTGAAAATTTACTGCAGTATGAAGCATTACGTATGATGTTCAGCAGCATTAAGTTGACAGTTCAGTAATATGCAAGTGAATACTGATTTGTTTCCAGGACATTTTTAATGTTACATATGAGCACGCACAAGCATGTGCATGTACATCACCTTGATATTCAGGCAATGACAGAAGCAATTATTACTTTATATGAAAAATGCCAAAAAAAGATGCAATGCCATCCCGAAAACTAGCTCTCCTGGTTTCTAGCAAAAAATATGGTAACATAGAAATAAAATACTTCAGCAGTAAAAGACAGGAGTGGGTAGAACTGGCAAAGAATATTTCTTGAATTTCATTTGCTTGCTGTGACAGCACTGCATGTCGGTCTTGCTGTTTTCCTGAAGTAAAAACATTTCACCTATAAAGTTAGTAACTACAGGATGCCATCCTTGAACATAAACTTCACAGACAAAAAACCCAAATTTTGATTCTGTTCCTTTCTATTTGTCTTAAAGGAACATAAAACTCAAAAGCATCCGTCACTAAGAATTTAGACAGCATAGTTTTCATTAAAAACAAATCAGAGTAAACAGCAAACAGCAAAACATGGGAAGCAGTAATGTGGGGAAAGATACGGAGCAAATAATCAACAAACCAAAATGAGTATCTTTAGCACACATGTATGATCAAGTTGTAACAAGCCATTTCAGAGACTCTGAATTTTGGGTCGGAATTCCTTTTAATGGGATGTCCTGCAACTCTTAAAACCTTGCCTGTACTCATAGAAAACCTAACTTACAATAGCTCACCTTTTTCTTTAGCAAACAGCCTTAACTGAAACAAGCTGAGGAGTTTGCTGCTCCCACATTTTAGGAAGTTTCAAGCTTTATGAAGCTAACAGGATGAGACCAGCTCTGAGACAAAACAATACAGAGGACTCCTTTGAATTAGCCTCTGAAAAAGATCAAATCCTACTCCTGGTATCACCCACTAGCCCAGGGCATTTTGTTTAACATGGATGTTTCGAAAAGTGCAAAGGTCAGTACTTTTAATGGAACTTCTTCGAGAGAATAAACCAGCAAGACTTGACAGAAACTAGTCATTCTGCTCTTTGGATATGGAACAAAGGGAACAGTCATTTGTTATATTTAACCTTTGGTTAAATGACTCCAACTCATTTTTATTCAGAGATGTTAAAACAAAATGGGACTTTATGGTGCTTTTAAGGACTAACCATTCCACAAACCATTTACTGAAGGTATTCCAAAACCTTGCATTGCAGCAACGTTGACACACCCTGTTCCATCTGATTTAGAGAGATGATCACCTCTCACAGCCCACAGCCTGTTTAGCAACTGCCAGGACAGTGCTCCAGAACCAGCATCTGTACTGGATTACTACACCAACATTACGCTGTTGCACAAATGATTAGCCAGTAATTCAAGGCAGCAGACACCTCCTTCTCCTGTTCTTTTGCAAAGTTTAGTACTAGTTTAGTACACCTTTTAAGAGTAATATATTAACAAAATGGTCATAAGCAGCACGAACATCCCAATCCCTTTATCTTAAAAACAATGAGGCAGAGCAAGACAAGAAGATACTCATAAATATGCATGCCTTTTCTGTGGTATGGAGCAACATGTAAACTACAAGAGATCCTGAAATGGGGAGATACTCATTTCATGTTTAGACTAAATAAGACTGAGTTTAGCACAAACTGATAATCTATGTACCTTTCATAACCATACTCTTGGCACAAGCACACGAATAATAGAGCTGCTACAACACACTTCTGTAGCCAACAACAAACCTACTAGTTCTAGGCACACAACACATTCAAACTTCTGCAGCTGCAGTAAGGCTGTATACCATTACCTACCTCCAAATAGACCAGCTACAGAAGAAGGCTCATTGCGGAAATGAGAAGCGTTAGGGTAAGCTTGAGGACCACAAAAAGAATCTGATAAGGTGTATCACACAAGAGAAAAAGCCAGGAAAGGAGAAGAGGCAGAGTTACAGAAAGAGAACCAAGATATACTATTTTATTTGCTATTCAAAACTTTAATTTCAGGTCAATCTACAATCCACATATACTCTAACAACATAGAACCAGTGGAATGAAACCAATACACATGAGACATACAGTAAGAAACAAAAGTTACATCATCTATAACACAGAAGGGGAAAGCACAGTTTCAAAGTAACAGCTATATTAGGATGAGTACATTTTCAGGTTTTTTTTTCCAACCAAATGCCATGTTTTACACCCTTGGAAGAAATGAGTGTAAAAGCTTCAAGGCATTTTTCTTATACCTGAAGTATAATGATACAGCCCAATAGTGGATTCATATTTGGTTGCCACAAAGGGATTTAGTTGAGTAAATGGATTGTAATGATCTAAAGAACCAGAAAGAATTAATTTTAAATCCACATTCACATTATCATAGCACCTTAACTGTGCTACAGCTAAAATGGCATTTGCATTTCACATATCAGTCTGTCCAGAGGCCATACTTTGGTTCTAGGTATATGCTTAGAGCATGAGACACTGGAAGGGAATGGAATGTATCGATGCCATTCATTTCCAGTGACTTCAGGGCTGTCTTGTGATAAATACTACACAGGCCAGCAAGTGCCACCAAAATCCATCAGGCTCTTTGTTCACACTGCTGCAACTTTCTGTATGTCTTCAGACACATTATACAGAGGAAAAACTCATCTGACTAAATAACCTTCCCACTGAAAAAAAGCCAGCTCCATTTCAAATAATGATCTGGCATTCACATGAACCATACAAATTTGATTAGAAGTATGGAAAAGACAGATTAGAAGCACAGGCCAGATTATTACAAAGTATTTGTATACTACTGCCTCAATCAACTAATCCTCCCCTGGGAACTGTAGAGAGAAGTTCACAGCAAGAGTTCTTCAGCTTGATCTTGCTTTCTCTTTCTGCTAAAGACAGATTAGCTAGGAAACTAGTTAGCTAAGGTGACAATATATAGGTGGTAGGAATATCTCTAAAAATATCCCTTTGTTTTATTTTTGTTAATGAGTCTGGATTCTTCTTTTATCAATTCTAGTGAGGTTCAACCTGCGCAAAAAACAGCCTATGGTGTACAATTGTCTTTAAACCTCAGCTTTGCTTAACAGAACTGACATGTAATTAATTGATTTTTAGTCTATGAAAGCTAACTGAATTCTTCATACTGAAAAGTAATCAAACTACTATCCAGCAGCACCAACAGAAATATTAGGAGGATTTCTAATGAGACAGCCATGCTGAACCACCTCCGAGGTAGACTGCAAACAATTTTTAATAGGCAAGTCATTAGTTTGTTGCCTTGCAGGTAAAAAGTCCAAGTAAATCATGCACCAAAATGTGCATGGCTTTTTCAGCTTTGCTAGCTTTGTTAGTGCCAGCACAAGTGTGGGGAAAAACAGTCACTAAAAAAAAAATTCAGATCAAGCTCCTATGTTTAAAAACATTTCAACTGAGGAAGAAAGTTTCTTTTCATTCTCAGACACACGTAATATTTTACCTTAAAATTCCCAAGCTTTGCATAAAACTGTACTCAAGCAACTGCTTTAACTATAACTTCCTTTACACTTGGTAGAATCCCATCTAGGCAGCCAAGCAAGGATTTTAACATGGCACAACTACTAAATCAAACTGACATAGCACAAAACCAGCCCCAAATGATCACCTTTTAATTACTGAATGGCCCCATAAACAATTTAGAAACCAATGTTAAAATTTTTAGAAAGTAGGAAATTAGCTTAAAACAGTACTTTACCAACAAACATTTCATGTGTGGGTGTCCTACTGGTGAAAGTAGATACATCAGAAGACACAGACAGATGAGCAGCATCATTAGTTTTTGTTAGGAAAGGATTTAGGTTTGGAATGGCATCATCAACACTATCAACAGTAGCAGAAAAAGGATCTGTCCAATTCCAGAGAGCAAGAGAAAGAAGAAAAGGGAGATGAATTTAGTTACATGCTGCTTCCTAGGGACAGAAGAGCAAGAGTTAAGAAGAGTCCAGGAGGTATAGTTTTCTCCAGACATCTCTAAGCTTGGGATCACCTAGCCAAATATTTACTTTTCAAATTATCCAGAATTACCTCTTCTCTACTCAAGGAAAATATTGCAGATATCAGCTACACAATTTTTTTTTGTTAAAAATTTAATAACACCTCGGTTTTATAAACTATACTTCTTCCTGAGTGCGTTTTATACTGAAAGTTTGCTTTCTCTCTTTTTTAATCTCCCTTTTTGTTTCTCTCAGTAACATCCTGACACTTGCAACAAAGTCTCCGAGCAGAGACTGCCTACCAGCACAACAGAACCCCAGGTGCTAAGTGAGCATTCAATGCAATACCGCCCTCAGGACAGCTTACAAAACCCAAACAAGAACAACAGAGCTGTACTTTTCCTTCTTCAAATTGTGTTCATGGGTTTCTCTGTTACTGAGCATCATGAAATTTTCAAGACCTATCAAGGCAGCACACAGGACAAAAGCACTTTCCTTACTACCTGGGGCAATCAGGAGTAAGAAGCTTGTTGTGGATATGTCATTACCCACAATGCAAGCAAACAAAAGTCTGCTCTGCTTTGAGGGACAATAGTCAGGGAGGCGTAATGAGGAAAACATTTCTTACTAAAAATCTGTCAGACCTTACTGGAATGAAGGAAACATGGCTCTACACAAGTGACTTCCCAAGGCATATAGGAGAGTTTCAGAGTTTCCAGATGATGGATGCAATTGCCAAGCTGAAATACTCTTGTACTTCAGGATGCAACAGATAAACACGATAGGAAAGACAGCGACAATACTTGTTGACAGAAGAACCTGTTGCTCAGCTGTGTGGTTTGAAAATCATGAATCCTTCATGAAAAACTCAAGTACTCACTAGGTGAGGTGAGCAAGGATTGCACATAACCCTGTTTGTTTCATCACAGTGCCTAGAACTGCAACTTACTCTTCTAGGCAAAGCCGCTAGAGAGATGTCTGAATAATAATTGTAGGAGATTATTTATGTACTCTAGTTCCTGGCCTTTTTTGTTTTCTTTTTTTTTTTTTTAAACCTGGTTAGGTCACCAATTTATCCACAACGCTTGTAAATACTACCACCATGCTGTGTGCAACAACTTTAAAGTGTAACATCTACCACCATGCTGTGTGCAACAACTTAAAAGTGTAAGTTATTTTCTCTTCTTGAATCTGACCTTCTGATTCTTAGCTATAAATCCCACACAGCTTGATAACATGTTCAGTCATGTGAAAGTCCTAAAGAAAACAAAGTTTTGAAACTACAACTGCATTATTTTCTGCAGGCTTAATGCACACTGATTTTCTGCAAGGTCAAGATCTTATTCAGCAAGACCTGACTTCTCTTCCAAATTCCTTGGCTACACAGCAAGGAGCAAAGTACCTTAAAAGACTGTTTTCTAAATCATCCAGTCAACAAAATGACATGTCCAACACTGAATAAAAGATAAGCAGAATAAGAAAATACAGTATTTGTAATATATAATAGCAGTACAAAACTTATACTGTCTTCTGTGTGTTTTAGACAGTAATGTAACCACCTAAAGGACTTGTGGACATGCCAATCAGCTAATCACCCGAAAGAGTCCTGGCTTTCAGGTACTCCTCAAAATTGTTCTCTGCTTTGAATGCTTTTCTAAAAGCTGTAGAGCAAACAGATCTAAAAAAATGGGGCAGATAATCCCTTCATCAGTTCCTCCTTGCTTTTTCTGTTGCTGCTTCACATTCTGATGATTCTACTGGTTCTCCTTATAACTGGAAAAAATCCAAAGAGATACTGTGGAAATGAATGTTTTGACCTGATACATTTGTTTTCCTTCTGAAGTTTAGGTACAAATTGATAGCTGGCAAATATACCAGACACAGCTGGAATGGACTCCAAATAATCCCAATAAACAGTGCAGATAAAACAATACGGCAGAAGTTAAGAAGGGCAAAAAGTGTCAAACCATTTTGTCTGAATCTACTGTCCACTGAAATTCTTTCACACAGGCACTCGTAAGGAAAATTACTACATACTGCTTTCTGTTCCCAACTCCCAGGGTTCTGTATGGAGTTTCCTGTGTTTTGATTAGTAAGACAATATAATGCAACTTTAGATTATCAAGATTTGCTCAGAAATGTAATGTGTTCTCAGACTCTTCATTCCTCTGCCTCATTCTAATTCTAGCCAGCATGTTCAGTCTTGTCTGAGCCTCAGAACTTGTCAATTCTAGTGACAAAGGTAACCGAAAATTAATTGGGTAATTTCTATCCTTTCATATTCATATTTTAAAAATTGCTGTCTCTCCTGACAGCAACACCTCAATGTTTCCAAAGCCCAATTTCATCCCTGAACACACATGGCATGTTTGTGTCCATGGAATCACCTGCATGCTATCATTAGGCAGTAATGATTCAAGTACATTTAAAAGAGTAACCTGAATTTTGCAAACTTCTACCTTTAAGTTATCCAGCTAGAAGAATTTTATCTGAGAGGACAACCACAAAGGTTTTTCAGTGGCACCTGTTATATTTGAAAAAGGTAAACTGAGAACATACAATCACAGAATTCATTCCCCAGGAGTTAAACCTTATCGGCTTTAACATTTTTGGAAGCATAAGACTAAAGGCATCAATCCAAACATAATGCTTCTGTAAAGATTTACTGATCTGTTACACACCTAGCAGCTTCTGCATAAAATTTTTAACAGTAACTGATTCAGTTGATTTGATACTCTCTTGAAAGTCACCATAAACACCAAATACAAACATCATCATGTCAGAAAATTACCTAAGGGAGGGATGCTGTGCAGTGGTTAGAGCACAGGACTGGAAATAGTTCAGGTTCCATTCTTGGCTCTGCCACTGACTTGCCATATGACTTCAGACAAGTCAGTTAATTGCTCAGATTTCCCCATCTGTAAAATGTGGAAAGCACTTCTTATCTACCTCACCTGTGTGAAGTGAGTGTTCAGGTCTGTAAAGCTGAAGAGCTGGGTTTTTTGATGAAAGATAACAAAAAAATGGTGATCCCAGAATTTTTGCCTAAAATTTTAGCAGACAATCCAAAATCTGCAGTTAATTAAGCCTTAAAAGTACTTAGGAATGTGTCAATAGTAAGCAGATATATGAATGACTATTAGTGATGACTCATACCACAAGTAACACAACATTGAACAAACAGACTGTCAGGCTCAATTTTCAGGTTAATAAAGAAACGCTAAATTGTGATGTGACCTTTGAGAGGAAGATAATTTCCCTTATCACTCACCCATGAAACAAGTAGGACATGCTGAAACAGAAGATATTTTGCAGAAAGCAACTGAGATGAGCCAAAACATCTTTGTAAACTCCAAGCCTCTTCAGTGCTGAAGTTTGTATGCCTAACTCCATACACTACTCGCTAACCTCCTTCTCAAATGCTGCTCTGCTCAGCAAAACTAAAAGGACAAGAAAACTACTCATATTTATTTCAGAAGCTACCACATATCAGTATTGCCTCTGTCACTCAAAACTCTTATTTCCCTGCAAACAAAGGTGAAAAGGTACACAAAACACAAAGTACACAGCAAGAAGTAAACAGGAGAGTAGAACATACATTATGAAGATGAATTAGATAACTGGAAAGATGTTAAGAATAGCTATAGCTCATAAAAAGAAATATGGAAGTAAAAATTTAGAACAGGATTGTTTCCAATGCCTACAAAACCTTCTGAAGCAGCAATTCCCAATTCTTCGCATCATAAAAGAAAGCATTTTTGCAAGCATCTCATTTAGAAAAAAATAACCTAGAAACAGCTGCATAGTTCAGGAACTTAATATTTTATTAACTGTCATTTATGCAGAGAAGTAAAAAACCTGAACCAACCATCTACTAGAGATTTTTAATCCTCCACTAGTACAACAAGCAGTAAAAGCAGGCAGTATCATACTACATACGAAGGATTCTGGAACACTGCAGAGCAGTCAAGATAAACAGCTTTGAGTAAACTATCAACACGCTCCAGCACTCAAACTAATCTTGAAGTAACATTCATGACTTTCTAGAACACTCTTGCTTGGCTCTTGGGTTTGAGGACTTGTCTGTACCGGTAAGATCACTTTGCATCCCATTTAGTCCATCTTAGCAACTGGGCAGAATGATATTTGGGTGTTCTGAAGCACATTTCAGAAGGAAGACTAAGTTTTGTCTCCTCACTTAAAAGATCCAACTACAGCCTTCTGCTAATTTGCCTTTGCAGTTAAATGAAATACAGCAGAGAATTTGTAATGAGGATCCTTGTTATTATTTCAGTAACTAACTCTGGCTTTTCTTTCTATGCATTGTCATCACAACTGCCTCCCTTCAGGCCTCATCCAAGTTCTGCTCTATCACCACCTGCAAATTTGATCTAACATTAGACAAAATTGAGGACATGCATTAAAAAAATTCTGCATTCAAGTTCCCGTGTGTGCAGCACAGGCTGCCTGGCAGACACCTTCACAGAACTGACTTTTCACGGCTGAGTTTCTGTAGCTTGCTACATGACTCTTGGATGATGGCAGTTATAAACCTGACAGAGCTGGTCATCAATTAAAATAACTTCACTAATAAAAACTCTCATATCAAAGTTACTTGGAATCACTACATGCTGCTATGTTATTTAAAACCATACCCAGATTTTACTTTTTCTGCTCCCTTCATACACTTGTAGCTTGTCTTTGTAAGATCTCTCTTTTCAAGGAAGAAACAGCCTCCAGACTAGGGGAAACATTTACAGGAACATGGCCATACAATTTGAACCTTAATCCAGCTGAGAACTCTTACCTCCCCAGGTACTTCCTACTTGTGGAGCAGCAGATATAGGATGTACAGACGGATGAAAAGTTGGCTGCAAATCAAGCAGATCATTTGGCAGCTTTGAAGTGCTACAAAGATAAATTAATAACTGTTTGAACTACATCACAGTTTTCAATATAGGCAAATGCTAAAGACTGTCAAGAGCAATGAAAGCTTTGTTACAAAATGGTTATTACAAAATGGATAGAACTAAGCCAAAATCAGAAATGCTGGTGAACATTGTATTTTCATTTGTGCAAAACAAAACTGAAAGAAAAAAGAAAAAAGGTAATTTAGCAACCTAAGTCATAGTCCAATACCACAGCTAATGCACATTACATTCAGCAATCTTCAGCAACTTCTCAAATCATCTCATGAAAGTCCTGCATCATGACAAAAGCAGACTGACAAAATGAACTCTAAGGGGCTGTACCACCAAAATGTTACATCTAAATTCCACAACTAACATCTTTCTACTGTAAACCACTGCTAAGAAACTGCCTTACATATATGAGCTATTAAAGAATTTTGGGAAAAGCAAACTATAAGAAGCCTTGAAACACTTAATCATACATCTGGCATGTGAATGAAAACTTATTTAAATGCACATTTTACACCAGTCAAAACCAAATTGAGACCTAATAACATCACATGGAAATGAAGAGTGAAGACTTAACATACAACTGCTACAAAATTTAGTCAAACAGAAACAGTAAAATTGATCCTCT
>NW_008658570.1:3452-26097 GCF_000695815.1 Acanthisitta chloris | reverse complement strand
CGCTGTGGGTTTTCTGAGAGAAAAAAATTAGATTTGATGTCTCTTAGGCGTTTTGTGCTGCACTGAAGTCTGTCATGAGTCATCTCCTGCCTGATCTTGACATATTAGTCTCCAAAATTGTTTTCCTGGCTGAGGTCAGGGTCTCTTGAAGGTTTCAGTCTGTTTCTGTATCAGCAGGTTGTTCACACTTTCTAAAGACTAAATGTGTTTTTACTGTCTAGAGAGGATTATGAGGCTTTGTTCTTCTGAGTATCCCTGTCGGAAGGACTGGAAAGTGGTTTTAAGGTTGCGGTGGTAAAACTTGATCCCTCAGGATGTGGTGTGGGATGTAGATTGCACAGTGGTGAGAGGAACATCCCAGGGCAGAGTCTGTCATTGCAGTGCTACTGCAGAGCAGCCCTCACCCTCTGCTGATAACTGCGGCAGGAGAAAATGGGGTGTAGAGGAAGGACCCTTCGAGTGGCCAAAGCAGACCTACCTGAGAGAGCTGAGGAGGCAGAGCTCACTTTCCAGCAGACGAAAGGAAAGTGTTGCTGGTTGCCCTGGGCTCTGAGGAAGGTAAAACTCCAGAGTTTTACTGCCCGACTTGCAAAAGTCTACCTCATCTCCATCACGTTGTAAAGAGCTCCGGGAGATGTGGTAGCTACTCAACCCCCCATAGCAACACAGGGAGGTTGGAGACCAGTTAAGGGATTAGGAAAATTGATTGCTTAAATTGCCCAAATAGTGTCGTGGTAGCCAGAGCCAGACGCAGTTCCGACTCAGCAAGGATGGGCTTCACACAGATGGCACAGGTGTGTTTTCAAGTGGAGGCTGTGGTTTATAAGGCAAACACAGAGGGGATGGATCAGCTGGCAGGGAGGGAACTAGTGTGGGTAGACTCGAGTGCTTTTCAACAGATAAACCCTTGGGGCTTGGCTGTGTCACGAGAGAACAATCAGGACAGCAGTGCTCAACTCTCAGTACCTGTTGGTTGCAGTTCAGGTGAGTGCATTGCCTAACTGTGGCAGGGCTGAGCTGATGTGCATCCTCCAAGGGAAACCAAATCCCTGCCTGTGGGATTTCTTTGTCCAGGTCAACAGGAGTTGCTGTGACTGCCAGTGCTTGACTTTCTACTAAAAATTGCCTCCTGTAGGCTTGAAGACAAGAACACACTGTTGTATATGTCACTCCTTGGTATATCCCAGTCCACATAAGTTTTAAGGAAGAGAGAGACAGTGTTAGCAGCGTTTTGAAACCTCTTTTATATTTAGGCTCTCACAAAATTTTGTAGACACACCTGATCTGTTACCTAAAGTGCATTTAGAAAAATCTTTTGGGATTCCTAAAGTTATTTTGGCAGCAGGGGGAAAACAAAGGGCTGAGGCTTACTGTGAAAGAGAAGAGAAAAATAAAGGAGCAGACAGAGGTATCATCTAAAGTCATTGTAATGTTTTTCAAAGTATCTACCTCCTTGTGTTTCCTTGTTTCACTGGGGTGAAATGGGACCAAAGTAGCTGTGCCTTCACTGACAGAAGCACCATCTGTGGCAGGCCTGTCCTTTGTTTGCTTCTAAGGAGTAACCAGGAACATAACTAGAGCTCCAGGGCACCTGTCAAAATGGAGTTAAACCCAATTTTTGTGAAAAGAGTTAAAACTTCCCCATTATCTGACTGAGAGTGAGAACTAGGGGTTTAACTACAGCCACATGCAGACTTTGGCATGGAGTGGCAGACTCCAGGGTTTGTCATCCGTTTACCTTAGTGTCATGCTTGCCAGATAAACAAGGAGAAAATGTTTTCCTTTCTCCTGATACTGCTACACTGCCTGTGCAGTACTCAAAAAGTTACAGCAAATGTTACCCAGCTTTCAATGAGTAATGACTCAGCTTTAACAGGTATTGTGGATGAGTTTGGATTTTTTCTCAGAACAGTGAGTGAAGATGTTTCTCACATGCTGAACACCAATCTTATTTCTTATCTCTTGCAGCTCTTGGTTTTGGAGTAAGGTGTTGAGCATCCCCAGCATATCGAGAAGCACAAAGCTGCAAGATGTCGGGCCGAAGTGGGAAGAAGAAAATGTCCAAGCTGTCGCGCTCGAGCAGGGCTGGCGTGATTTTCCCTGTGGGGAGGATGATGCGCTACCTAAAGAAAGGAACCTACAAGTACCGGATAGGTGTTGGAGCACCAGTTTACATGGCAGCTGTCATAGAGTACCTGGCAGGTAAACCAAGAACTGGGCCTGGAAGTGCTGATCACACACAGAGGCCAGGGATGTCCAAGGGATGGGATGCGAACGTGGTCAGCACTTCTGAAAATCAGGCTCTGCAAGCATAGGATTTGTGGAAATTTGAGGAGGTTAATTGGCTTCTTGAAGAGACTGAGGATGGAAGTTTTCTCCTTTAGAGGCACGATGCTTGGTCACTAGCTGGAAGGGTTATTTGTTATTGTTTTGCAGAGCGAGGAGTCACATTTAAGTAGTTTCTGTCCCAGAGGAAACTGATATTAATTAGGTTTTTGATACACCTAAATGTGAGTAATAGGAGGAAAAAAACCCAAACCCACCTTGTACAGCAGTTCTGTTTTTTAAGTGAACAGAGTTTTCCTGGCTGCATTTCTCCTTGCAGGACAGTGTCAAAGTGCTATGAAATATAAAGGTTGTTCTTTTGTATTTAAAAAACCCTATGCTTTGCCTAAGTGTATAAAGAAAAGTATTTCAGGGTTTAGATCTTCCCACATACCCTGAGTTTTCTTTTGCCTCTCTGTCTGACATTGACCTCGGAGGAAGGGGCAGGTGTCACATGGTGATACAGTGTACCGTGATTCTGTGTAGGAATATTTCAGAGTGTCCTGTACTCATATCTACTCAGTTTCTTATTTAATTATGGAAAACAGTGCTTGAGAAAACTGTCAGAGCTCATGGTGCAGAGAGGATTCTGGTTCAGGTTGTTTAGGTGTCACAGATCAAGACTGAGGTGCATTAGAGAATCTATGAGGAGTCTCAGCCTGGATGGAATGAGTTGAGTGGGTTGTGTTCCAGGTGCACAGTTCATTCCCAGAGTGGCATGAAGAGGCTTGCGTGTAGCCTGGTTATCCACGTAACATCATGCTAGGTGTTACATAAGTATCTCTGTCTTTTCACACATGGAAGCCTATTCTCACTACCAGACAGTAAAAGCACTATTTCCTTTTAAAGATGTGGAGAAAATCTGAAATTTCACTGTTAAATTTTGCTAATTTCACTATTAAAATGAAATTTCTGGTGATTCCCAATAGCATATTACAGAAACTTCCATGTCTGTGCTGAGCCATTGCTGGATGAGAATTCATTATCCTTTTTAATTGTCATTTGTATTTTTCCTGAGGCTGCTCATGGAGTTGCAATGACAAAGTACTGCTTGTGTTGAAGAAACCACACTAACACAATGTGCAGAATATTGGCTCTCCTGACTTCCATCTGGAGAGGAATACGTTTTCCTTTTCCCACTCCACAGGGATCCATAGCATTCAAAGGAGTTTCTAGGATAAACACTCAGAGATGCTTATTCTGAGCTGTGGCAACTGTTACAAGGTGCAGTAATAAATTGTCAGCAGCACATCTGGTGTGTGCAGCATTTCAGTAGTGCAGACTGCATTGTGGTCAGCACTGTTTATCTGTTACCTGAACTAGAACAGTGAGTATCTGGGCTCTGATCCTGGCTAATAAGTGCAACTTAATTTAAGCCGTTAATATGACTTGAGCAGATTATGTGTGGGCCTACACTTTATTTTAGAAAAAAAAGGTATGTTTAGTCAGCCAGGCAAGAAGATTGCAAACTGTGTAGGATGTAAGTTACTTGTAAGGTACTGTTTATCTGTTACCTGAACTAGAACAGTGAGTATCTGGGCTCTGATCCTGGCTAATAAGTGCAACTTAATTTAAGCCGTTAATATGACTTGAGCAGATTATGTGTGGGCCTACACTTTATTTTAGAAAAAAAAGGTATGTTTAGTCAGCCAGGCAAGAAGATTGCAAACTGTGTAGGATGTAAGTTACTTGTAAGGTAATGCTGAGCTGCTTGGTTTTTAGAGAACCCCATCCTACCCCCCAACCCTGTACAGAATTGAGCAATATTTCTGAGCAAACATCTACTGCTGGAGGACAGTGGTCCTTCCAAACCAAAGTTTCTGAGCTCTGTCCAGAGTTTTGTTTGGAAGTATTACAAAGGTGGAAAGTTTAGTTAAGAAAGCAACATCTAACCCAGCTGAAGTATTTGTCCCTGATATTTTTTGGAAGTAAAGTCTCTTGGTTTGGGAAGCCTGTAGAAATACAGTGTGTTTTTCCAGGGCTAATGTCAAAGGGGCTATTATGTGTCAGACTGGTAAATTTTCTGATACTTCCTGTTACAAATGTCATTATTTTTTTGTAGCTTGCAGCAATGAAGTGGTGGTTGCTGTGGATGAAAGGCTGCAGGCAGAGCAACTGCATCAGGCCACACCTGGGAGGGGGCAGTAAGGGGGTCTGGCTCTTCAGCTGTTTAGCAGAAGCAGGTCAAACCATATTTTTTGTTAGGTTAAAACATTTGTGAGAACTTCTCCTCTAAACCCCTGCTTGTTGCTCTGCATTTCAGCAGAGACATGATGCTTTACAACGGGGAAAGTGTGTTCTCTGCTATCTCAGAGAAATCTTCTCTCTTTGGCCAGGCTCTAACTTTGATAAAACACAGGTTGCTCCAGCCTCTCTTAGCTCCCAGAACAGATCATAACACTGTGGGGAGCTGATGGTTATGGGAGAAGAATATTGATGCCAGAGACAGAGCCAGGGATGGATTTGGCTAGTGGGGAGAGCTGGACTCATGTGCGCTAGGCAAATAAAATGGCAAGGAGTGTCCAAAAATCCTACCAGGAAGCTGGAGAGTAAAGTTGGAAAAACAGGGTGTAGGCAAAGGATTGGATGGAAGAGGTGCTAGTAATGAAGAACCTAGGAGGGAAGGTTGAGCCTGAGTATTACTACGGCTGAGAAGAGTAGATGGGAGAAATGACACCTGTTGAGGAAGGGCAACTTAGAAGTCTCAGGTGTGAATTGCCAAGGAAAGGAGAGTGGGTTACGGAGCTGGGGGAGCAAGCCATGGCTGGGACAGGGGCAAGGTGGATGAGGCTGGAAGGGTCAAACAGAACGTGAACCATCTGGTTGCATTCATGGAGTGCCTAGCATGGACAAGCTGATCTCCAGCGAGGGATCAGCCACGTGTGGTCGGTGGTTAGCCTGTATCTGTTGCCCTGAGGCATGGAGCCTCTTGACTAACATCATCTGGATGGTGCACATGCATTTGGGGCATCCTTACTCCCAGTCACGTGGTTTACACTGACTTTTGGCTTCGGTATGTGTTCTGTGTCACTAGATCCCCAGTTTTTGCCGTTGTAGGCAAGACATTGTGTTTGCACCCCAGAGCCGTTACCAGCCCCAAATCTGCACTTTGGCTCAGCAGCCCCGTTGTTAAGATGCTGGCAAACACCACAGTGTACCTCAGGAAGAGGTACTTTTGCCTCAGCCAATTAGCTGGTGTGAAGAAGATCTCATGGGTGTTCTGAGCCTTTCTTTTAAAACTATGCTGGTTTATATCTTAGGCTGGAAAATGGCATTGCAAAACTGCAGGTTAACTCCTGTGCAGAAGGTCCTACTTCACAAAGCAGGCTGAGCTCTGCTGAACATACAGCTTTAAGCCTGACTAGCATGCTTTTAGTTCCCAGACACTCCAAATCTGTTTATCCATCAGCTAAGGAAACCTGTTTTTTTTCTGTATGTCACCGGATGAGAAGATGTAATCCCATTCAGGTCATAGTTTGGCTGCTGCTCGTGTCAGCTGACAGAGAGTTACATTCTTCCCTGGTCTTAGTGCTTATCAAAGAGGAGAAAAGGCTCCTTTGAAAGTACCTTGAAAATAAGTGTTGGGTAGAGTCAGCAGATAGCTCTGGGCATTACTCTGCTGTCTGCCTGAGTATCACAGTGAGCTAGTTTGCTCGTAGCCACCTGCACTGTCTGGATTTGGATTTGTGCTTCTGGTGTGGAGGTATCTTTGTGGATTCTGAGTCTTGAGGGAAGCAAGGTTGTTTCAGATGTCACTTTAGTTCTTAATGCCTGCTGCTGAGAGCACGCAAAGTAACAGCAGCTCATGGCTGAGAATGCCAAGCTGCCTGATTTCAAGAGAGCTATAGGACATTATTACAGGACCTGTATTCTTAGCCTGATCTTAGAATTTGGGTAACCTCAGCTGTGGAGAAATGTAAAGTACTTTCTTTAGGGATCTGTTACTATCTGCAGAGGATGTGATAACAGAAGCCTCCAATTCTGATATTGTATTTTGCAAGTGCCATTTTATATTCTTAAGACTGAGTGCCTTCCTTCACCTTCAGAACAACGTGCATATAAACCATCATTAGAAGGATGCAAGTAGTTGGCATCCTTTGGTAAATTATATACATATTCCACAGTCTGCCATGTATCACCTCTCCTTGGATTCCCTTCTTTCCGATGTCCTGGGGTGGATGGCTGGCATTTGAGTGTTCTGCCTTTTTTGCTCTCAACATTAGGCAGAGGACATTTGAGTGCACCATCAGGATGCTGCTGGCCAAAGAACCCAAACCTGGGGGAGTGGGGTGAGCACACGGGTAGCAGGATGTGCCTGTTGTTGGCATACCTGAAAGAACTTCAGTTCCTGCACAGGTAAGTATGTGTTGGCTTTTGGTGTTGGGTTTTTCTTCCCCCTGATGCAATTTACCTCTGCTATCAGCACACATCTGCAAAACCCATTACAGAAGCCTGGGTGTCTTTTCTTGCTCTATGCTGGTCTGCACAATGGATGGAATCTGTTCCTGCTGTCTGCTGCTGCTCCACTGGCAGAGGTCTGGGAGAAGGTCTGAAACTTCAGCCCCATGAGGGTGAATATAACTGGATTGTGCAGGATCTCTCTTCAGACTCCTCCTTTAAAATCTAGGACAGACTCTGAGAATCCCTGCCCTAACTTTAACTGTGAATATGCATGTAGTTAAAAAAAATGCTTTTACATCTCCAGAATTCAGTTAAATATGTGTTCTGTGCAGCAGTGAGGAATTTGTACTCTTGTTATTGGAAGTAAATGAAATTGAAAGCTTGTGTTTTTCCCATGAGCCAAGAGCTCATGGGATTTTAGCCAGGCAGCATTATGTACATTTCCACTGGGTTTTTTATGGAAGTTCTTGTTTTTGTAATAGTTACAGTTCTTTATTTAGTTTCTGAAAAGGAGTAAGATAACATTAGGAGCATCAATAAGATACAACAGGGCACCGATGTTCTGTGATTGTCACAGCACTGTTGCTATGTTCATAGCCCCATGCAAATACAAACCCAAAACCCACAAGACAGGGACACTGGGTGCTGTTAAAATGAAACAAAGTGTGAATATGGCTTTTATGATTATTTGGGAAAAAAAAATCCTTCACCTTCCTTCTCTTAGATGAGAAATAACTTTAGGGGCCAAACTGTGTAAGTTAATGAACTATACTTAATTATACAGTTCAAATAAACTCAGGAAGATGTGTCTATGTTTCTATTATTTTCTGTAATAATTAGGAAAAGCTCAGTGAGTTCAGTTGCAGTATAAATGTTACTGCAAATTCAGAGAAACTGTTTTTGGAGTGACCTCCTGATTCCAGAGATGTTGGAGGAACTTTCCATCAGCATTTCATGAGCTGAAGCTCTTACACTGTGTCTCCTTCCTGCATCTGAGTGAACCCTTCATACCTCGTTCTGAAACAAAGCCTCTCACAGATGGTCAGTGCCCTGTAGTGCAGAGTTGCAGCAGTGCCTAGCTGGTTTGTTGGCTTTCAGAGTGTTCCTTCAAATGCACCTCAGTCTTCATCTTGCCTGGTCCTGAGAATCCTTGCTGCTGGTCAGACCTGTCTGTGCTAGGTTTGGGGCTTCACTGCATGCTGGGCTGTTCTCTTGTTACAGGGCTGCTGCTGAATTTTGATGGGCTGTTTTACATTTTTATAGGATGTTTCTTGGTCTTTTTGATAGAGAATTGCAACTTGGATCTCTAAAGGAAATTATGTGAACCAAACTTAGCATGTTTTCTGCTAACTGTAAAGGACAAATTATCTTACGTAAATTTACAAATACCTTGAGTGTGGTTTGATTTCTGCCTTCCTTGTGGCAAAGACCCTTTAAATCCAGAAACATCCCTGAAAAGGTAAATGAGTATTGAAAAGGGATGGGTATTCAGCATGTACATCAGCTGCATTTTCGTTACTCATTTATTTCTCAATGTGTTACAGCTGAAATCCTAGAGCTAGCAGGAAATGCAGCACGAGACAACAAGAAGGGAAGAATTGCCCCCAGACACATCCTCCTGGCAGTGGCCAATGATGAGGAGCTGAATCAGGTACCTGTTTGCGTTTCAGCGTCGGAGGTGTGTGCTGTGCATGACTGCAGCTGCTGCCACACAAGGGTAGGCACAGTCTCATCTGACACGTGAAGGAGAGTGCAGTTAGTAGAGCAGAAGACAAGATTGTGCCCTCTTAAATAAAAGTGAGCAAACCCAAAAGTTCTGAGATAGCTCATCTTGAGTCTTAGGGATGTAAATTTTGCTTCTTTTGTAGCCTGTGAGTCGTGTTGAAGGGGGTTGACTTGATGCTTAATTTTCTCCTCAGGGACATCCAGTGCTTAAATAAAATGTGCCATATACAAGACTTTTCCCCAAAAGCTGTAGTAATGTGTGTTATACTGGCTGTGAGGCTGACCTTGGGCAGGGATCTGGCTCACTCTCTGCTACTGCTCTCTCCACATCCATTTCCCCGTTAGTATCGAGACTGAGGTTTGCAATGCTCTGACTCACAGGATCGTTTGTGGGATCACCTCTGCTAAACTTGTTGAGTGAGAAGAGAGAGATCATGTCAGGTCTGTGAATTGGACTATTCAGGGGTGCCAAAAAGGCTCAGTCAGCATCAGAGTATCTCTCCTTGGTAGGCCCTGTGTAAAGATTGATGACATCATTCACACCTTGAAAGACTCCTGCACTTAATTTGACTGCTTCAAATAATGAGAGTGCGGTGTCCATGAAGTCATGTAGCTCTGTTTTCAGTCAAGGGGACTGAAAAGTCAAAACAGAAGCCAGGAGAGAGGGGGAAAGCCTGCTGAGACTACCAGCACTGTCCCAGCTGTGATTCTGGTCACTGGCCTGGAAACTGGAATCTGTTAAGGTTTAGCCGGACTTTGTCCTGCAGATAGTATCACAGCCCATTTCTGTTGTTCACCTCTAGAAAGCATGTCCTTGGGGCTTTTCCGTGCTTGCCCTGCTGGAGGGATCCTGTGACCAGCCCTTCTCTGAGCAGGGCCGTGGTGCAGTCACTTTTTTTATGTAGCCCACAGGTACCTTTCTTCTTTTACCCTTATGCACTGCCTGTGAGTCAGCAAGGACAGGTTTACACAAAGACCAGCACTGGATGAGAGAAGAGCAGTTGTACAGCTCCAGAGTTCTCCAGGATGTGCTGGCTGACTTGTCACCTGCTTGTCTCTGTTATTGTGGACTTTCTCCCTAGCAGTTTTGTGGTGGTGCAGGCTAAGAGGATCTGCAATGTGCTGCTTCATGCTGCTTCTTCTTGCAGTTGCTAAAAGGTGTGACTATTGCAAGTGGAGGTGTCCTGCCCAGAATTCAGCCCGAGCTTCTAGCCAAGAAACGCGGTGCCAAAGGCAAATCTGAGACCATCCTTTCCCCTGCTCCTGAGAAGAAGGGGAGAAAGTCCATGGTGAACAAAAAGAGTGGGAAAAAGGCAAAGTCTCCCAAGGCTCGGACATCCAAAAAGGTAAACATGAGGCAGGTATGGGTTCAGTGTCACCTCAGCAATGCTTTCTTGATAGCTGTGTAGAATCTCTTTATCTCAGCACTAACTTTTTGGCAGTGAACTCCTGCTCCTAAAACAAAGGAAGCTGAGTCTTACAACATTTTCTGCTCAGGGCATGTTATGCCTTCAGCCTTGTACAGTTACTGAGGTGGTGGTAAAGTTCTTTCACTGTCCAGAGAACTTGTCCTGACATGGTATGTCAGTGCGAAAAGCTCTTTGTTTCGCCTGTTCTGAGCTGTGGTGTTGTTAATGGTTTTTAAAAGAAGAATAAATCAGTCAGAACTTGACCACTGTAGCCTTCCCTTATGGCTGTCGGTCCTCTGTCACTATCCAAAGTGGTTTGATTTGGTAAAGCAGTAACCCAGACCACGCTTCCTTTGTCATTCCAGAGCTTGCATGTTAAAACACTGCTGAGTGTTGGGTATTAAGCTTTGAGTTAAGCTTTTAAACTTGCAGTAAGCACATTTTCCTGGAGGCCTCTGAGCTTTAATACAGTTCTGTAGTTGAGAACGTGCAGAAATGACTTCTAAAAAGAAAACAGAGCTGCTTAATAGGATGTTTGCCAGGCTGGCTCCGTGTATTGATCTCAGCTACCACCTTCCTTTGAACTGTGCACATGCAGAGTCTGGACTTGTGAGGAGGAGTTAGCCTCTTGACTTGTCTTAAAGCAAACACTGAGAGATGGGAGGAGATGTTCTTTTGCCCTCGAGGACTGGTAGGTTTGCTGCTCCTGGAGCTAAGCAGCAAGAAGAATTTATGATCAATTAACTGAGACTTAATGAGTATTTTTCAGGTCATAAAGTTGTTTTTTCTTCAGATTGGAGCATTTGACTGGATTTCTAAGTTCACTTTGTTTTAGTATGAGGTTCTGCTCCATTAGCAACAAAAATAAACTCGCACACAATGACCCATAGATACAACCTTAATTGTGAGTAAATCTGCAGATGGGTGTGGGTGCCCTGACTCTGAATGTGTCTGCAAACATATGCGATGCCTCAGATGAACCACTGATGTTTTAGCATTGTATAAACAAATCTCTGTAGTTGCATAATCTTTGGGGATTAAAAGTGATCTGAGAAGATGAGATTTATACTAACTGATTCGATTATTAAATCATGGTAGATGTTGATTTTTTTTCTCTCCCCTCAAATAGAACAAACAAAAGGACAATGAAAAAGAAGGAGCTTCAAATTCAGCATCTGAAGACGGACCTGGGGATGGTTTCACTATCTTGTCCTCCAAGAGCCTTGTGCCAGGACAGAAGGTAACACAAAGTGATAACAGGTTGGGATCACAGCAGTGCAGACTAGCACAAACAGAAGGATGCTCTTGATCGAGCATCACTACAAAATCTTCTCTATGTTCTCCTTTAGTGATCCCCAATTGAAGACCAAAACTCACGCAAGTCATGGACAAGGTCTCAAAAATACATAAGCAGATAAAAGATCTCTGAGAGCAGTGCTGGTCAGTCAGTCCATCTGTAGAGAGCTGTACGCATTCATTTCTTGGCCTGAGCTGTACTGGAGTTCTGTTGTGTTTAAACTCGGCTGTGATGTGCTGACACACTGCCAAAACAGGTTTAACCTTCTAGGGTGTCTGTTACTTAAAAAAGAGTATTTCTGGGCCAGGTCTCAGGTCACTCAGAACTTCCATGTGCTGCTTTTTGCTGTAGAAGTTGGTGCCCTATCCGAAGGTGGGCTGAGGAACTCTGTTCTTGTGGTGTGACAGCTGCAAACCTCACTGGAGCTGCAGGGAATGCCAACAGCTCAGTCTCAGCAAGGGCTATAACATCTTGCCTGCCAGATGTACAAAGCTGTCCCCCCACAACACATGTCCTTGCTGTCCCATCAGCTGTCTGCTCTGTATGGATTACTTTTTTTCCCCCTCTGTACACCCCAAGAACAAGAGGGTGTTTGAACCCTCTGAATTAAAATGGAGTTTTCCTTACAGATTTAGCCATGGAGATATACTCAAATTTTTTATTATTTATGCCAGGAAGGGGTAGTTAACTAATGGGATTGTGAAGCCTTTATAGACTAGGATAGTGCTCAGCCCATCAGCCTGCAGCAGTAGTTCACTGGGGGCAAGTGCTTCTATAGGAGAAACTTTTCAATTTCAGTATTTTTCTATTTAAAGGAAAGCATTTCTAAAATCAGCCTTTTCTCTTCCAAGTGTGATGCTAGAACCTTAGTTTTCCAGCAGCAGCTTCCTCTGGAGCAAGCTCACAAGGTGTGTGCCTGTCACAAAATAATCTGAGTGATATGCGAGTTACTAATTACAAGGTAAAAATCAAAATCACACACATTGAACAGAAAAAAATCTAGTGATCTCTGGGAGGCTGAATGAAGCCTTCCTTCATTTTAGGTTTTTTGGTATGAAAATGGTTTTGCACTCAGGTTATGATTTTTTTTCCCTACTCCCTCATTGTTATTTTGCAGCTTTCTCTGACACAGAGTGACATCAACCATATTGGCTCTATGAAAGTAGAAGGCATTGTTCACCCTACGACTGCTGAAATAGACCTCAAGGAGGAAATAGGTGAGGCTCTGCTGCAGGCAGAAAAAGCAGATCTCGAGTTGGAGCAGTAGCTGGTCTACTGGTGTCTTGCTGAGATCCTGTCACGTTCCATCCGAGCCTTCCCCAGGCCGTAAAATGTCACTTACGACACCTCTGAAAATCAGGCTGGATCTGACTAGGTATAACAGGCTAACACTAACTTACCTTTATTAATGGCAAGGGAAGCTCAGATCACTTGCTGCAGCACACAGGCAGCAGAGGTGTAAATGATCATTACTGCTGTCTTCATTGGCTTGTTTTAGTATTTGCCTCGGGAATTTCTCTGGCAAAATGTAGATACTAATAAAACTTTTAATGATGCTTTTAATTGTAGGCTATCACGTAATGTAGAAATACTCATGTGCAAAGCCTTGTGGTGCTCATGTGAAATAAGGAACTGTTATTACAGGTGTGGAAATCGAGGCAGGAGGGAGGTAAAACTATTCAGTCACATGGGGGGCACTGAATCGATTGTCAGACTGTTGATGATTGTTTTGTAGCCACCAAGACCTTTGCTGGCATCCCAGCTGTGCTTGTTTCAGCAAGTGGTAGGGTTTGTGTATTGAGTTGATACTAGAGGCTGAAGATCTGAGTCCAGAAAATCCCAGTTTTCACTGGTTGAGGGTAGGTCTGAGTAAGGTAGCATTCCCACAGGTACTTAAATTGAAGTGACTTCCAGTAACAGCATCCAGGGCTCTTCAATAAAAGCAAACTTTACCTGTGTGTAGGCAGAGTGGTGAATACAGACATCTGCTGCTGATGGAGGGGGTGGGATGAGATGTGTGTAGTGCTCTTTTACACAATGTAGAGTTGCTTTTCCATGCTGATACTCCGAAGCCAAGGCACACTGCTCTGTGTTCTTGCAGGCAAAGCTTTGGAAAAGGCTGGAGGAAAAGAGTTTTTAGAAACAGTGAAGGAGCTTCGCAAATCTCAAGGACCTCTGGAAGTTGCTGAAGGTAAAAGGATGCTGTGCTCTCTTTTGGAAATGGTTCATTTTGTGTGTCTTTGCTCTGGACATTCTGACCTCTCCTTAATTATAAATGTGCCTGTGCTTCTGTGATGTAAATGTTCCTTCTTCAAAGCTGTTGCTGATCTGGACAGCCTGCTGAGAGAGGAAAAAGGAAGAATAGGATACCTGTGTGCTGTGCACATCCTGTCTTAGGGCTGAGTAATTTATCTTGGGCATTTTTGTCTGTGGGAGTCCAAAACTTAAAGAAACTTGTGCTGTCACCTGTGTGCCATCTTTCCTGTCATTTGTACTGCATACCTTTTTGAGGCTTAGAAATAGCTCAGTCTAACACCTGAGGCAGAAGAACAATTAGTGGTATTTTATCAATTATTCTGTTCTATGCATATTTGATGAACAGTATAGCCCAAAAAGTTACTGTACACTGACCACAAAGATGTGACGTGTTCTTCAGAACTTGCAGACTCTTAGGGAGAGCAATTGCTGCTCTTCTCTCAGGCACTACAGCTGCATTATAGAAGTACAAATTACAGCAGAGCTCCCTTCAGGGTCCAACACACCTCTAGCAGTGAATGGTTTGGGCCTTGAGATTGTGCCTTCCTTTGTGGACAGAGTAACCCTGATTTGTAGGGGTTGAAGGTGGCTGGAAGATAGATGGGCAAAAGTTACAATATGCCTTTTTGGGCTTAGTGTCTCAATACTCAGAAAACAAATGCTTCAAATAGTCTAGTTTTGGAACTTTCCTACATGAATAGCCTGGTTTGATAGTCTGAAATGATACGGAGATTTTTGTATGAGGCAATTTAATTCACTTTCACATTGAATCAAAAATATATGCTATAATATCGAAGTAAACTGCTCTTCTCTGTCAACATCACTACCTAACTAGAGGGTAGACTCTTTTTATGCTGTTAAGGCACCTGGTTGGAATTCAAGTAGCCCATAATTCATATGTGCCTGCAGCAGAATTCCTCTCTGATGGGGGGACAAGTGAATATGTTCAAGCTTTTCATCTTTGGGCTTTAACAGCACCGCTGATTTCAGTGTTCAACCTGATATTTCTAGGACCCAGATTTCCAGTACTGCTAAGGGTACCAATTGCAGCAAAACCAAATGGATGCCATGCTGTGGGCTCAGCAGGACCTGGAGAAATATTAGGCTTTCTGAAAAATTAATCTGGGATTCCTAACTGGACATAACTGGTGGAGACCTTCCACAGCCATCCTTGTTTTTCATGTCCTTGTCTGAAATTACTCAGCTGTCAGTGGGTCTGAGTGTTACTCCCCAGCATTCTGGAGCTGTAGTGAGGATGATGCAGGATATTTGTGCAAAGCATTCTGTGACAGCACTGCAGGAACGCCTGTCCTGGGATACTGTGCAGGGCAAGGGTTGGATACTTTGTACAAAACAAATGCAGAGGCAGAATGAGGAAGCCAAAAAACATTATTGAATAACTGAGTGCTAACCAAATGGGTCCTGGGTGCTTTGGTCTCCAGAGAAATGAGGATTGATCCCAAAAGTTGTAATGAGACAGGTGATGATAGCAAGTGAGCCACTGTGGCGTGTTTTAATCCCAAATGTGTTTCTTTGGAGAGGTAATGTGATTAAGGAAGCATGTTGGGTTGAGAGGTCATTGCAGGGTGGTTTCTGCTTGAGACTAAGTGTTATGTTTTCGTTTGTGTTAGCTGCACTTACTCAGTCTAGCGGCCTAGCAGCAAAGTTTGTCATCCACTGTCACATCCCACAGTGGGGCTCGGACAAGTGTGAAGAGCAGCTCGAGGAGACTGTAAAGAACTGCTTAACAGCTGCAGAAGACAAGAAGTTGAAGTCTGTGGCTTTCCCCCCGTTCCCCAGTGGCAGGTATGGCTGTGCAGGAGGATTCTGTGTTGGGTAGCAGTGGTGTGATTAGCTGTCAACTGCTGCTGTGAGAGAGGTGCCTTCTGCTCTGTGACCCTGCCTCTGCTGCCATCTGACACTGTGCCCTTCCAGGTGAAACCAGCCTGAAGTGCAGTGTTGGCATGAAACTGCCAGAAAGCTTTTCTGTAGAGAAGTTCGCTGGCCTACAGGAGAGCTGAGTGGGCTTGCTGTGTTTTCTACTGCTAGACAGTCATTTTTATTGCTCTGCTATGGGCCTGTACACCTCAGGTTTTGTGTCTCTTCATTTTGCTGTGGGGAGTCTTATTAAAACCGCATTTGTACCAGTAAGATCATACCAGCATGATACTGAAGGCAGGTAACAACGATGCAGCCTGAGCTGGGCAGCTGTGGGGTGTTCACGTAAGTCACCCTGAGAACGTGTGTTAAACAGACTAGTCACACAAAATACTTCCTTTCAGAAGAAAGTCAGTGCTTCTCAGATGTAAAATCTGCTTCAGAAAGGGAACTATGAAACGAACTGTGAAGCTACAAATTCCTTTCTCAGTAACCAGGAAACAAAATGTGCTTGACTCAGAAATACAAAAAATACCTTTCCTCTCCCCATTATTACAAAGGGCAGCTTTCAGAAATGAACTGTAGCTTTTAAGGCCAATAGAAACAGTTTCCAGACCTCATGTCTTCTGTGAGCATGGAATAATCCCTTCCTGGACCACTGGTCTTAGTGAAGATCCTTCTGCAGCTTGGTTCCATTTGACTCTCTATTGCTCTTAAAAGTACTCCTGCTAACAGAAAGCAGAGTAAGTCTCACCAGGTGCTGCTGCTTTGCACTTTATTTATCAGAGGATCTCAACATGTTCTGAAAAAAGACATAGTGTTTCAAGTAAGACTTGATGGCTTTGCTGTCCTTTCATTCTACCTACACATCTGGCAGGAAGTGCTGGTTTTGTGGGGTGAGCCGGAATTATGCTACATCAGTTCTGTGAGTTTTCATCTTTCCAGTCCCACCTTGGGGCTGTTTACAGTAGCAGTAGGTGGGATATCTCAGTTGTGCCAATCTTTTTGATGGTTTTCAATATAAATATGAAAAATAGACTGAAATCACTGAGTAAGGAGAAGTGAGAAACACTAATCTTGGAAATAAAAACAAGTGCACATCACAGTGCTGTTAGAGAGGGGAAAAAAACACTGCAGAGACAGTTCTGAATGCATTTAGAAGAAACACTAAGTTTTTCAAGTGTAAGGATTGTTGGGTATTCTGTAGCCCCAACACCTGTGAGCTCTCAGGATAGGTTAGACCAGCTTCTTTCAGAAGCAGTTAGTAATCCTGCCTCAGAGGAAGGCATGGGCTGCATTATGCTGGATTTGGCATGGATTTAAGTTCCTCTGGAGTGTTAGCATTCAGTAGAATATAAACAGGACTTGAAAAGTCCACTTTTAGTCCAGGTTGTAGGTTAGAGAATATTGCCATCAAAATGAGTGGGTGAACACATCTCAGCCTTGATTTGGCTTGGAGTTACAGTCTCAATTATTTTCACCAGAGTCTCAGGCAAAGTATTTTTAATGACAGAGTGGGGAAGACAGCTAAGTAGGTGATGTTTTGGTTTGGGTTTTTTTCAGCTTTCAGCTGAAAAAAGTCATCCCTTGAACTTTTTAGCCTGCCCAGCATGGCATGCAAAAATTTAATTCTAAGGATGAGCAGTAAAAAATGCTATGTGTTTATAAGAAGTATATGCAAATGAAAGCAGCATCTGTGCCAGCAAGGAAGCCAATGCAGCAGCCTTGCGGTTTGCTTCTGGATTCACACCGTGGCTGGTACAGTTCTGGCTCGTTCCTCTCAGCGTCACATGTGCAAAGTGCTTGCCCAGGAGCCCCACACTCACCTGTTCTCTTTTCTTCCCCTACCGCACAGAAACTGCTTCCCAAAACAGATGGCAGCCCAGGTGACCCTAAGAGCTATTTCCACCCATTTTGACAGCACCAGCTCTTCCTCCTTGAAGAACATTTACTTTCTGCTCTTCGACAGTGAAAGCATTGGCATCTATGTGCAAGAAATGGCCAAGCTAGACACTAAGTAGCAACAGCAGCCAAATGAAACTTTATTTTTCAACAAACTTGAGTAGTGTTAAAAGCATTAGAGGTGGGTTTTATTTTTTCAATGTGATGAGGGGAGGTGGTAGTAATAGTGTGATGTGTTGTGACTTGCTGAAGAGCTGTGACTAGAGAAGAGAGGGGTTTAGTCCAATTTCTTCATGATATCAGCATCCTCTAGCCATTTTTACCACCTTAAGCCATGAGTTACCATCTGTAGTGTAGGAGTTTTTATAGAGTTATCTCATTTTAGATTTGTAGTGATGTTTTCTTCACACACACATACACGCGCACACACACACTCCACTTTAAAGAAAACTCTTAAAAATGTTCTGCTCCCTTTTCCCCTCACTTCAGGGTAGATTGTAAACTTCTGCCTTCAGCCCACAGAGAGGAGGAAAGGATTGTAGAAGTGATGCACAAGCAGCTTCTGTTCTGCTTTTAACTCACAATAATATCTGTAATGACTGAGAATATTTCATGGTGATTTTGTTTGTTTTATAAGAAAAAAAGAAAAAGATGTGTCAAGTGTGGTTATTGTTATGAACCCTAATGTTGCTCTGGAAATTTCTCACCCTAAAAAAAAGGAAAAGGGAAAAAAAAAAGCAGCATCACCTGAAGTAAGTGCTTGCTGTATCACAACCAGCAGTTCTGGCTGAAGTGATGTAATGAAAGCTGCTGCAGAGATTTTGGCACAGAGCTGCATTACATTCTGTTTGTTTGGATTTCTGTATGTTTGTTTGGTAATCTGTATGGATTACCATAGCCCCTTCCAGGCTTTAGGGAGGCTTTTCCCCAGCAGCACTGGGAGCCCTTCTTCTTGCACACAGAGCAGGTTCCAAATCTGTAAGAGGCAGGTACTTCTAAGGAGAGCAAGAATAGAGAAGGCATGGGGGAAAACCAACCCCACATAACAAACAAACCGCAGAGATTCTGAAAATCACAGTGTTTGTTGTTAGGAATCAGAGTAAACCAGGCTTCTCACCCAGAGCTGTCTCAGCAGGGAAGTCAAAGAAACAGTCCTTCCCTGGTTTTTAGCATGTGCAATTCCTGTTAGTACCCCTGCTAACAGGTGACTTGAGGAGATGCTGCAGGAGACAGTATCAGTCAGTCCAAGTGACAGAAGTGCACCCTCAGCCTCTTCCAGTTGCTGTATTCCTTGCTGGTTTGTTACTGGTGCTCTCTTAAGAGGGCATTGTCTGTCTCATCATTTTCCAGCTCCTGGAGACTAACAGGTCCTGGCTTTTAGCAGTGGTCACCAAGAGACATCCCACATAGTAACTGCTCACCTGGCCTATGCCATCATTCCTGCCCATGGAAAACAGGGATGATAGTGACCTTGGAAAGGAGATGTAGAGGTTTAAGTTAGGCTGTTGCTGTCCAGGTCCCCTGCATCCACATGGAACAGCTTTCAACATAGTTACGGTAAGTGTTTACATCAGTTGCTTATGGAGGAGACCCATCACCTATCTAGATTTTTGAGACTAGATAGTTCAGTTTGCGGTTGTTGTATAGTTTAAGGGGAGAAAGTCATCTCATTGTTCCTGAGATTCAGTTGGACAGTAAGCAATTTAAGGAAAGACAATAAGTTTGATGAATAGCAGACTTCCACCAGTAGATTTATCAGGACACAAGATGAGCTCAACATCACCACAGTGTAGATAGAGGGATGTAAGGAGGAGCAGGGAAAGGCTGAGGAGGTAGCAAAGGTCCCTGGCACAGGGAGTGGAGAAGATTGACTGTAAAAAGGACGTCCAGATCATGTTCTTCTACAGCATGGAAATTGCCCTGGAGACTTCTGGCTCCTGTGGCATTCCAGATACATATAGCTGCTGGCCACGTGGATAAACATAGCTGCTGTGCACACTGCAGTGCTGTGAGCTAGCAGAGCTGCCCCCATGGTCCCCTGCACCCCCTCTGCTCCTCATCCCTCCCCCAGTGAGCTGCAGCCCAGTGCCGAAACCTCCTCCCCGTGGGGTCCCCAGCAAAACCTCCCCAGCCTCATGGGTGGGAGACAAGGAAGGAATTTGGATCTTTCCTGAGAAAAGCAAGACCTGGACTCAGGATCGCCACCAGAGGATGCAGCTGGCTCTGCCACGGGGACATGAGACACGGGACAGGCGTGTCCAAGTCCAGCACACCCTCCCCTTGGCCACGGGCAGGAAGGGCTTGGGTACTGGGGAAGGAGATTGAAAGGGCTGGGGGGCCTTCCTGTGTCCCACACTCTTCAGCCTGGAAGAGAGCTGGGGGGGAGGAATGGACCAGCTGACAACAAAGGTGGAGGAAGTGCCTCGCTGGGAAAGCCCACAGCCTCTGCTGAAATAAGGTTGGTGCTGTTTCTTACACAGGACTTGGCTGGAAATGCTAAAATTTTCAGTGGGAGAAAATTAATTTTGATTAGTCTGTACAGTATAAACCCTCCAGAGGTGCTAAACACAGAGACACCCATCCTGGCCAGGAAATCCAGGAACTATGCATGTTGGGAGGCTGGTAAGTATCCCCAGTAGAGCTGTACTCCAGGTGTGCTCCCTGTCCTCTCTCCTGGTGCCTGCATGGGCACTGCCCTGTGAAGAGGCTGCTGGAAGAGCCTGACCATGGCTGGCTTTGGGCAAGCACAATTCAATGCAAAAGTTTTAAAAACCAAACCCACTTCCACTTCTAAAGGGATGAACTCAGCAATCAAAACTTGGTTTAAATTCTTCCCTCAGCTGACATGGACAGGCTTGCTTGGCACCCAGTGTGTGGACCTGCCACCCTGGCCTGGCAGGATTGTCCTTACCTGCATAACTCCTGGCATTTCATCCCACTGGAGCAAAGCTGGATCAAAGACCCATTCCTGGATGAGGATGCTGAGGATGAATTGCCACTTCCCATGTGCTGCTGCCCTCTTCCCCTTCCCCTGCGCCTTCGTGCCCATCTCTGGCTTTTCCAGAGGCAAGAGCTTTTCATGCCACATTTGATGCTATTTTTCTGGCTGGCTGCAGGCAGATGGCTGTGGTGAAACCTGGTCATCCTCAGAGAGGGGTTTGCCTTCTGGTGATCAGTGGGACAGAGGCAAGTGGGGTGTCAGGGCATGCAGTCAGCCTGCCCTGGCTCTTCCAGGCTCCCTGGGCTTTTTCTCACAGCTGCCCCATGGGCCAAATGATTCCTATGGGATGGCAGCTGTGCAGTGGGAAGGAAGAGGTACAGGGAAGAGGCTCTGTGAGATGCTGCTGCCTCATTCTGCCACTCTTGAGACAGGCAGCATGGGTATATAAACCTGTCTCTGTGTCCTCTCCTCGTCAGGTTTAATCCAATTCCAGCCAGAAGACAGGCATCCCTCTGAGAGTCATTAATCCAAGAAGGGGTACAACGATGCTGCGTGGGGAGACCTTAGGAGGCCACAAGTGGCCCTGCTCTGTCCTCACCTAACCCCCCATAACCCTGTGCCCACTTGTCCTGCCCACCACGAGCACCAGGGCCAGCCTCTCTGACAGGCTGGAATAGGGACAACAACCCTCCCTTCTTCCTCCAGAGAGTGCCTCCCCACCCTGGGCCAGGCTGAAGGCCTCACCCACCCCAGACAAGCCTGAGCTGCTGAAGACAAAGTCACTGTGTGCCTGGCCCACAGCTCTCCCTGCAAACCCCAACTCCTCTCCTGTATCAGCAGCCTCATGCACCGTGTTCCCTCCACCCACAGCCACGTCCTGCACATTGTCCTCCGTGGCACCAGTGTGGCTGCAGCTCTCGGGCTGTGTCCCCCCGAGGCTGTGCTCGAGGGAAAGGGGATCTCGAGTCCTAGGGGTGAGAGACTGCTCTGGAGAAACTGCTCTGCCAGGCCTTGGCACTGCCACACAGCTCCTCGTTTCACCTGTGCGACCTGGTTACCCACACACACCTCAGGGTTCTCTGCCAGGGTGGAATCATGTCCGTCCAGGGCAAAGAATCGCCTGGAAAAAAACAATTCAGGCCAGTTCCTGGCTGCTCTTAAACAGCAGCAGTGGCTATTTTATACCTTCTAAACAAAGATCTACTTTCAGCAGAAATCAACAAGGTCCCATTTTATTTATTCTCTCCCAACAAACCTCATTTTTCATTTCCAGTTTTTCAGTGCCACTGGTTTGGGAAGACCAGCTGCTTCCCATGGACCACAGCACCAAAGCCACCTTATTTTGGCCAGGATGGACCAGTCTCATGTATTTATAGGCAGCGCCTCTGTATGTGCCAGTCCATAAATAGTTTGCAGGTCCCACCCAGAAAAGGGATTCAGAAAAACCCCAAAGTGCAGTTCTCTCTGCACTTCAGCTGAGCTCTGTATTATGACAAGAGCTTTGGAGAGCTGGTAGCTCCCTCCACTCCATCCTGGGGCTGACACAATGCTCCTTCCAGTTCCCCGAGCTCTGTGCCGGTCCAGCTGTCCCAGCTCCTTTCCCTGCCCCGTGCAGTGAGAGGAGTTTGCCAGGCTCGGCGTGCTGTGGTGACAGACTTCGCCTGCCAATGGCACCTACAAATTAGGCTTCTCGAGGGGCTCACCCCAAGGCAGGTTTTGAGGAATGGGTGGGCAGCCCCCAGCACAGGGTGGGCAGGAACAGAGCCAGGGCTGTCCTTCCCCTTGGAGGAAACTCAGCTCAAACAGCTCCAGCAACTGCCTTTGGGGTTTGTGCCATGCACATCTTCCCTGCCCCTCCAGAGCCACCAGGAATTTTACGGAGAGGTCGTTTTGTGGGAATTTGCCCCTTGTTGTGCCCTGCAGGTGCAACAAGGAACTTGACCAGCTTTATCCAGGTCAGCTGCCTGGCTACAAAGATTGCAGGGGTCTCTCGAGGAAGGCTCTGTTCCTGTGGCACAGGAGCCCATGGATTGACAGTGCAGTGTCAACCTTCTTTTCTGGGAGAACGTGGTTTGTGGCATTAATTCTCATGGGGTGGAAGAGAAGCATAAAGGCTGTCAGCAGCTGGGTTTTCCTCAAGAAAAGGGAGAGGGCTTGGGCAAACTCTCTTGGGGCAGGTTTTGAGGAAGAACAGCTTTCAGTCTCAAATTGTAGGGGAGTTTTCTCCCCCCTGCCCCCCCTGGATTTCATTACTGTGAAAGCACAGCATATAATAAAGCTCTGTCTTTAAAAAAATCAGCCTCAAAGACAGGCAGCCTTTGTCAGAAGGGTAATTGCAGGATAAACACGGGATGCAGACCAAGAAATGTGGTCTGGTTAGGCACGCGGTCTCTTAGAAAAACACAACGGAAAACAAGGCTGTCATTTAATGCTGAGGTGTCCACACGTGCTGTAGCCCTCCCTGGGTCCCTCGCTGGCCCTCAGGTCCCCCCACTGATCCGGGGTTTGGGT
>NW_008658570.1:0-3390 GCF_000695815.1 Acanthisitta chloris | reverse complement strand
CCTCCAGCAAAGCCGGCAGGGCTGGGCCTGGGGAGGAGATCTCTGGGACAACGGGTTTCCTTCCCTCCAGCCTCAATGCAGAAATCCCATCTGATGGTGCTGTGAGGGTACACAGGATTAGCTCGTGCAATCCCATTAAATGAAGCTGGAGCAGGCAAGGGGAACTGAAGGGGGGTCAAGGCAGCTGGCAGAGCAGCTGTAATTTCTGACATTTGGGACAAATCTCAAGCCAAGCTGGAAAAAGGCCTTTTTATGGATTTCTGTGGGCTACCCTGGCAACCTGGCATCATGGCCCAGCAGTCTGCCACCTGGGCATTAAGCTGCAGGGCATCTAAGGTGGCATTTCAGGGACCTGCTCACTCTCTTCCTTGGTGGGCACTAGCAGCTTCTTCCTCAAACAACAGCCTCTCTACTGCCAGCCCAGCCATGCCAGCACAGCCCCAGCCAGCCCTGAGCACCCCAAGAGGGATGCAGAGAAACCGTGGGATGTACCTGCTGTCCAAAGTCAACTCTGGGTTAGACTGGTGGGGAGAAGCATTACCCAGAAGGATCCCACTTAGAGGGGAAACAGTGCCTTTGTCATTTGTTAGAGCTCTCGCTGGTGTTGTATCATCTTGTGTCACCTGCAGTGACCCCGAGGAGAAGCAGTTTGGGCTCATGGCCCTGTCCCATGGGACATGTGTCCCTGCCTGATCTGGCCTACTTCCAGAAAGTATCACTCTGGTGGCAATAAGCATCATCACAACGTGCCCAAATTCTCCCTAAAGTACAGCTATGGCAGGCTGGGCAGGTGAGCTCGGAGGTTGAGAAGGGGCAGGAAGCAGGGGGTGCGAGTAGGGCAGGGTTCCTTTTATTTTTTTCATATCTTAAGGCAAGCCTGAGCCTTTCAGGGGCTGTTTTTATTTCTGAAAGCTTAAATCCCCAGAAGACAGGATCGTTTGGGGTTTTTTTTGACATTGGTGTGGATGGAGGGTGAGGCTGCATCTGTTGCAGCTCCTGTCATGGGCTTCCAGCACGGTGTGTCTGGACACAGGGATGTCCTCATGCTAAGGCATTGCCTCTTGGTGTGGCTTTCCCACACCTTTCCTCCTACAGTGAAGGCTGGGGCAAAGCCTGGCAGCAGCTAGAGCAGTGTGAGCAGGAGCTGCCTCTCCTGGGGAGAAACACCTCCCCGCATTCGACACAGGGGGAACTGAGCTGCTCTGGTCTGAAAAGGAGCCGCATGTCCCTCGTGGCTTCCCGACGTGCCTGGCACCAGGCTAGAGCTGTGGCTCCGTGGGTTTAATGGGAGCAATTAGTCCCATGGAAATCTGCATGGGTCGGGGGCATGTTTTCTCTCTGTCCCGTGACGTTTTTGATGGGAAGCTGGATGGTGGCCAGGAAGAAATGCTCATGCTTGCCCAGAAATGACAGCCTGGAGCCAGCTGGGGTGAGAAACCTGGCCTTGGCTCAGCCCAGCTTCCCCTTCCCTCACTGCTTGCTTTCTGTGTCCCTTGGTTTGCCTCTCCTTGCTCTCTGAACCTGGATTTCCCTGAGACCTGAAGCGCCTCCATGCACAGTGGGATAGGAAAGGGATGCTGAGCACCCCCTGGCATCCTTCCCTGGCTGTGCCAGCTTGGCAGCTATTCACCCCTTGTGCCATTTTACGAACAATTAATTTAAACTTCTCTCTGCAAAAGCCAACCTAGTGGCACTTTTCCAGAGGCACGGGAGAGGTGTTTGCCTGGGTCCAGCCACATCCCCCTTGTGCTGGCTGAGCTCTGTGGGCTTTTCCCGGAACTCAGCTGCAGAATATCCGTCCGACCTCAGCGACCCTGCTCCTTTCCTGGCAGGAAGCTTCCAAACAAAACCCAATTCACTCGGCAGACGCAGGGCTGCTGGCAATGCGTGACGAGGACTGGCACGCCATCACCTGTGAACAATAAGGGCATGGCACTGCTGGACCTTCTCCCCATGCAGCCAGGGTCAGGCGCCCCGAATTCCCACCCCGAGGCCAGACGCAGCCTGGTCACGCGCGGCCACATCTCCAGATGAGTGGGTGGGCAGATGGCAGCCAAGGGCTCCTCTCCGCGGGCCGCCCCGCGCTCCTCAATGCTGCCTCTGTTCTCCTCTGTGGTCAGAAACTCGGCCCAGCTCTGGCCCAGCGCTGGAGCCTGGCGCGTTCCTCCCGGCTGCCCTCAGCCAGCAGCACAGCCCGGCTGTGGCTAGCTGCCACCTCACTTCACTTCTTTATTTCTGCTTTTGCCCCCCAGTTCCAGTTGGGAGGAGGGAAAATGTGGGTGCTGGGATGTCTCGGGGCTCCTCAACACATCCTAGGTGGGGACAACCACTCTCCTATACCAAAATGCCGGGATTCTCCCTCAGGTGGCTGTTGCAACCCAAAATACTCAGGGAGTGAAAGACTGTGCTGAAAGAGGGCTAAAAATAGGCATTTTAATTAATGGAATGTAAATTGGAGATGGCAGTTCAGCACTGGGTGACTCTCTGCATGTGGCACCCACCCTGGAACTCCTCAGTGCTGTTGGCAGGTATTTCTGAGGCTCCCCTTGGGCATGGGGCACTCACCAATACCAAGGAGAAAGGAGATACTTTGGACTGTGCTGGTGGTGGTTTTTAATTAAGTCCAACCATCTTTCACCACCGCTGAGGTTTGCAGTCACTCCTGTATCAGGTCTTGCAGGGAGAGTTACAGCGCTCTGGTCCCCAGAGGCTCTCCCAGGATCATACAGCAGGACACAGGGTGGTCTCCAGCCAAAATCTGACCTCTGTTCTGGGTCTCTCTCCCTGTTCCTTTGTGGGATGTTGTGCTGCTGTGATTTTTGGGCTTAGCTCCTTGACAAGCTTCCCCCTCATTTCACGTCATAAATAAATTTGCCTGGTATGCAAATACACAGGAAAAAAGGAAAAAAAACCCAAACAACCAACCCCCCCAACCAAATTTAGAGAGCACCAAACCATAAAGTCATCTCATTTTGTTGCAGCTCAAGTGCCAGCCGGGACTCTGCAGGCAGGTCCCAGCCCATGCTGGGTCTGAAGGCACTAAACGAGTAAGGCCTCTGGGGTCTGGGTCCTTGCTAGCACTACAGGGATCTTGTCCTTGCCCCATCCCAGCTGGGGTGGGGGGTGGCAGTGCAGAGGTGCTTGGCCCTGACACCCTCTGCTCACTCTCACCCTCCTCTTCCTTGGTGCAGCCCCTGAGCTGAGGAGGTGGTCCTGGTGCTGAATCCCCCCACTTTCCCCACTGCCCCTCATCCTTGCCATGTCCCCATTCCCGGAGAAAATGTGCAATTCAGGCCCTGCAGCCCCTGAGGTCAGCTGTGCCAGGATGCTCTGCCTCCTGGGGCTGCCACCTGGCAGCAGTGAGGAGCATTCTCAGGAGCAGGGCCCCCA
>NW_008658569.1:0-427 GCF_000695815.1 Acanthisitta chloris | reverse complement strand
TGATCCTCCCCCTGTACTCAGCACTGGCCAGGCTACACCTTGAATACTGTGTCCATGTCTGGGGCCCTCACTTCAGGAAAGACACTGAGGTGCTGGAGCACATCCAGAGAAGGGCAACAAAGCTGGTGAAGGGTCTGGAACACAAGTCCTATGAGGAGTGGCTGAAGGAGCTGGGGTTGTTTAGCCTGGAGAAGAGGCAGTTCAAGGGTGACCTTATCGCTGTCTATAACTACATGAAAGGTGATTGTAGCCAGGTGGGGGTCGGCCTCTTGTCCCAGGTAACAAGAGGACATAGTCTTAAGCTGCACCAGGGGAGGTTCAGGTTGGACATTAGGAAGAATTTCTTTACAAAAACAATGATTAGACATTGGAACGGTCTGCCCAGGGAGATGGCGGAGTTACCGTCCCTGGAGGTGTTCAAGGAATG
>NW_008658568.1:26351-33726 GCF_000695815.1 Acanthisitta chloris | reverse complement strand
TCCAATTTAGAGACAAGGATGTCGTGCTGGACAGTGTCAAACGCCTTGCACTAGTACAGGTAGATGATATCAGTTGCTCTGCCCTTATCCACAAATTCAGTGGCGCCATCATAGAAGGGCACCAAATTCATCAGGCATGACTTGCCCCTGGTAAAGCCATGTTGGTTATTACAGATCACCTCTTTGCTTTTCATGTGCCTAAGCATAGCTTCCAGGAGAATCTGCTCCATGATCTTGCCAGGCACAGAGGTGAGACTGACTGGTCTGTAGTTCCCTGGTTCTTCTGCTTTACCTTTTTTGAAAATGGGGGTTATGTTTCCCCTTTTCCAGTCCTTGGGGACTTCACCTAACTGTCAGGATTTCTGGAAAATTATAGATAGTGGCTTAGCAACTTCATCAGCCAGTGCTCTCAGGACCTGAGGATGAAGCTCATCAGGACTCATGGACTTATACACATTCAGGTTCCTGAGATGGTGCTGAACTTGATCGTCTTCTATAGTAGATTAAGGGGTTTCATCCTCCCAGTCACCACCTTTACTCTTTTCATTCTGGTCAGGGTGGCTAGAGCAGTTGGAGTTGAAGACTGAGGAAAACGAGTCATCAAGAACCTCAGCCTTTTATGTACCCAGGGTAGCCAGTTCTCCCTTTTCATTTTGGAGAGGGCCCACATGATCTCTAGCCTCCTTTTACATGCCCATACCTGTAGAAACCTTTCTTGTTATCCTAAATGTCCCTGGCTAGCCTCAATTCCAACTGTGCCTTAGCTTTCCTGACTGTCTCTCTAGCTTCCTGACTGTGTCTCTAGCTTAATCATCATTCTCTTAAAAACACCCAGCATACTAATGGAACATAGGAAACTGTTTGGCATTCTCAGCTGTTTTTTGTGGATAGGTGTTTTCTCACAAAAGACTAATTTTTCTCTTTTTGGAGCTAGTTCACCAATATTAGAGATGAAAGAAGTTATCTGTTAGGTAACAATACTCTTTGTCATTTATTGTTACATTTATACATTTTTCAGCATTCTGCGTGTATTATGTACAAGATGTTTAATTTCTCTTTCCCACAGTAAGGCATTGTGCTGTATTTCAGACAAGATAGCATCCTACTAAATCCTAATGAAGATACACGTACTTGGCTTTTAGACTAAGATTTCCAGACATTGATAACCTCTATTTTGGTTACACCATAGTGCAGACAATCTACAAAGTTTTAGTTGATATGATGTTTGCTGACACTCATACTGTCAGAACAGGAGTTGGCAGAGCAGAGGAAGGAGGTATGTCAGAGTTTTCTCACTCACCAGGTGACTGGAACACATTCTGATCACATAGAAAAGATGAGTGGGTATCTAAGGAAAGAACTGATCCTGGTTTGAATGGCTGTGCTTGTCTCCATCAATAATTTCCTACAAGGCCTTGAACACAGGGATGACATCTGTAGTACTTGTCAAAGTTTCCTATTAAGGTCTTGAGTCTTAAGGGGTGTTAAAGATGTCCTTTCTTGTGGAGAAAACTAGATGGGGACAAGCAGATAGCATGTGCTTGTTTTCTGTTGTTCTTCTCATGAGTCACACTGTCCTCAGCAAATTTGACTCCTTGTTGAATATAATCCTTTAAGAGTAACTCTGGAGGCACTGTGGGCTGCTGGAGGTCCAAGTCCTCATGCTCTTATCAATTCTGCAGGCCACATCTTCCAGAGGGCTATGTGTGCCTAGTAGTCCACACAGTGGTACAACCTAAGAGACCTGATGTTTGATTGATGTTTCTCTGGAATGTGCCTAGATACACGTCTCTCTACTTCTGGGAAAGTTCCCAGGCAATAGTATGAAGATACTGGGTTGAACTTGGGCACCTTGGCAAAAACTGATGAATACCAAGTTCAGGAATCTCAAGGCTAATATTCTGTTTACAAAGAAGACAAGAACTCATCTTGCCTCCCAATTCAATGGTAAGTTGTATGAGATACACAGCAAGGAGCTGAACTTGAACTTCTGACAGTTCAAAAATCTGTGCATTTTTAACATTACACTGGCACCAAGGAAACCAAGGATATGAGTGACAGATCCTTACTGCCAAGCGACATTGTCTTTTTTTTTCACTGTCAGAGGGAATGGCTAGTCTAGAGCAAATCACTGGTCTACCAGGAGCCTGGATTTAATGCACTTAAACATCAGTTGTGGCATCCCAAGTACAGTCCTATTCAAGATCCTGGCAAGAGGATCTTGTGCAGCAGGTAACTCTAGGCCACTCAGGACAGTCCAAGTTGATTAGAGCATACTACTCTAAGTGCAGTAAACTAGAGAATTTATGTCAGATCATCCGCCACAATCCACCAGTCGCACATATCAAATCTATTTTGCAGAAGAGCATCTGAGATAGGAGACAGTTCTCACACTGTCCAACATTCATAGTTGAGTTGTAAAGGTGCAGGAAGGATCAGCCAGCATGGTAGCTCACAGAGTGCCTCACACAGGAAGTTAGAAGCTAATTGTTTTTGGCTAAATATATAGATGATCTGAAATCCTTCTATTAAGAGATACAGGAAGAAGAGACAAGTTTTCCAACACTGTATCGAAAACCAGCTCTAGCTGGTGAAGCACAGAACGCCTCATGTTTGTTCTTGGAAATCTTAGAGCTAAACACCTGTAGCTGAGGCACCAGTGAAGAAGATATAACGGTTGTTGGAATCAACAATATGGATTATCAAACCTGGACATGTTTAAGGTAACCCCATACATGATGTACTACAGTAGGACAAGCTTCCATGTACTCTGGGGTACTAGCTGCTCATGGTTCCCAGACAAATGGTATAAGCAAACATGAGTAGGAATCACCTCAGAATGAAGATAGCTGTGGACATTTTTTGCTGTAATCTCTTGCAATAAATAAATAAATTAATTAATATTTTAAAACATGTAAGATTTTTGAAAGAAAATGGTTTCTCAAAGTGGAAATGTGTACAGACAGAATGAATGGAACACTGCTTTTCTGAAATGCTAAAATATGACAAATAGTTTTAAGTGAATTTTCCCATGAGACTTAAGCATGAATGTAAAAATAGAATACATAGGAAAGATGGACATGAATTTGGAAATAACAAGTACTTGCAAGGGTAAGAAAAATTCTGTGTCACGAATAAAATTCTGTGAGCTATAAAACATAAGGAGTTCATCTATTTAAAATAGAACATGAAAGAAAGATGATTGGATACAAGGACAAGTTTCTTTCATTAAAAGATCACAACACAAATCAGAGGTGTCAGGCAAGAGGCTTATGTCATCTCTTTAGTAAAAGGAACATACGCATAAAACTATCAACTTTTCTCCACAGTTTTCCAAGAACTGCAGAATCATTGCTACTAAGCAATATGACAAAGTTCCAACAAGCCTGCAGCAATGAAGTCTTGGTTGGATTTCTTGATAGATGTATGGTTTGATTGAAGAGTGTTGTGTGACTCCAGAAATGAACTATCTGAAACTGAGGTAGATGGTATAAGTTGGCATAAGCCAACATCGCCAAACAAAGTTGTTCTGCTCTCATAATTCACTGCTGTCAGGCCCTTTGTCCATCCTGGACAGGTGTTCCTGCAGTCAATGAACCCTCTTAGCCAGTGAACTAACATTAGTTTTTGCCTGTGCTATTTTTTCCAGGTGCTCGCTTTGTGGCTGGCTGGGAAAATCCTTGCAGCAGAGCAGAGAAAATATTTTAGAGGTGGGAACAATGAGAAGGTAAGACTTCTTGTTTTCAATGTTGCTGACTTATTTGGCTCAAGACATACAAGGAAGTTATAGCCTGCATTTCCAGACAGGCATACAACCACAAAAAATAGGAGAAACAAGGAGAATACAATTGCACAGAATAAAAAGTGTTGTTTTACACAGTGGCAAAAAGACACCTGCATCTCAAAGGGATTTGACTTGGCTTCAGTGGAGAGATCCTATACTTTTGAGTGGAAAGGAAGGGGTAGTAAGTTGATGCATACAGTATCATCCCAGTATTAACCAACAGACCTAGAACATGCCTAATTGCCCTGTACAGCATAAAAAGAAAAAAAAAAGCTTTAAGGACTGGATGACATATAAAGGAGGTATTTTCTATCAATAAGGATTCCAATAGAATCTAAAAATGTTATGAAATACTGGGCTTCTACATGGTGCCAAGGAATTAGTTTTATTATTTTCATGTGACAGAAAGAAATGAAAACACCTTCGTGTTTGCCAAGATAGTGAGATTGCTATAAAACAAATATGCTGCCAAATTACTGGCAATCATCATGATAAAACCAGGTAAACTAAGAATTATTGTAGACCTGGGTAAGGTCCTTAAATCTGAACATTACATGAAGAAAATTGCTCAAGGAGAGATTTTCAGCTCTGCATGCAAGGAAAAAAAGTTTTGACAGCATCAATTTGTATTTTAAAAAAAGATAACAAGATGACTGCTCTTCTCTTTGCTATGATTCTATTTATGTGGTTTTCCTTCAGTACAGCCTGAGTAATAAGGCACACTGATCTGGGTCTTTCAAACAGAAAATAATTATCAGTGTGTTCTTGGTATGTGATGAGCTTGGTGACTGTGGTGGGCTGTGTAACGCTCTGGTAAGTATGAAAGAAAAGAGCTTGTCAATGAAAAGGAGCAAATGCCAGACAGGACTGAATGACATTAATTTGAGGCTCACTTGCTACAAAGGCACCGGAGAAAGGTGAAGTTTATTGTGCACATGGGAAATGAGATATTGTAAAAGTTTCATGATACCTATCAACTTATTTCAATTAATTCATTCTTTATATGTTTATCTCAAAATATGCTAAAACTGTGTTTCCCTCAAAATTTCTTGGACTGGCTTTACAGAACAGTGTGAAAGAGGTGAGGAAGAGAAACACTGGAAGAAATACTGTTTCAAAAATCAACAACTGTATTCTGAATCTAAGTGAATCATACAATCTCAATTATTGAAAGTACCCTCAGAATGAACTCTTTGTAACATGGTCTAATTGTTTGCGTTTGCAGAGCACTGAATAAATGTTAAAAATGGCTGAAACAGGAAAACTGGCAATTTTTTAGGTTTTCAAGTGTCTTCTTGGATCTGAGGTCATTTGGAGTTCCATTACATTTGTGTAAGGCACAACCTACATTTTGGAAAATGATAATGCCTTTGTATAATTGTTTTTTGAACCTGAAAAGCAAGCAGAGACAGGAACTTGTGAGGCATATTTTTATCAAAGTACAAATAGTGAAAGCAAGGAACTGTTTGATCAGGATTCTGGAGGTCATATAACGCAAGATCCCCAAGGTTTTAGAGCAAAATTTGAAAATCTCGAAGGTAAACCACATGATGATCCGATCCGAAGATCTTAAGGGAGAACTGTAGGTAGTTGCTCAACAGAAAAATTTCCAAGGAGCTGTAAGCAGCCAAATGTACTGGGTTTAATGAGATGAAATTGCTCACTACAATGGCATTCTGTACAAAGCAGTATTCACATATCACAATTCCTACATAATTGTTGTAAGTCTATGTTGTACTCACAGACTACTTCAGTTCCACCAGATTTTGATAGACCAGTCAGAAATTTTCTGTAACAATGAATGATTTGAATTTATTGGTCTGATTTCTCTAAAGGATTCTTACACCTTTTGACAATAAAACTTGGAAAACTACTGTATGACTGGAATAAAGGATTCTCTGTTCTCAAGGTGTGCTGCAAATTATTTATTACAATTTATGTTTGCAATCTTCTGAACAGGATTAAGGAAATCAGTCTGACTTGCAAGTTTCTGTCTTAGAAATGTGTTCTTAGAATTGCCATTAGAATATACTTATAGCAGTGACCAATTTCTCAGAAACAGGAAGGTAATTTTCATTGTCAGGGTCTTGTTTAGCAGATTTTCTGAACATCAAAGTCATCCCTTTAAGAGCCAATTTTGCCTTTGTTTACAGTATCTACACTTAGATCTGTACATGACAGTATGTCTATATCTACAGATACATAGATGTATCTGATCCTACTAAGTTATGTGGTAGCCAGCAAGAACTACTATTGTTAGTAATGCATCATTTCTCTTTTTTTTTTTTTTTAGAGATGGAAATACTATTTTCCATTTGTTTAAGTGGGATCTGCCCTGTAGTGAAGAAAATTCAATGGAAGAACATAGAGATTTATTCTGGACTATAAGGTACTCACCGCAACTACTCTACTCACTTTTTCTCTCAACAGCAGAATGAATGTGGGAACTCTCCTCCTTCTGAAGTTTGCAGTCAGCTTATTTTTCTCCTTACTTTTTAACTTTTTACTAGAAAATGTGAATGTTCTTGAGGAAGGTTGTTCTATGTCTGGTGCCTTCCCTCTGGATACCGTGACACTATGACAGCAAGGTGGGGAAGCGTCTCTGTGTTTTGAATACATTAATTGTTTCCTGCAGATTTTTATGGTCAAAGTGTTTGGAAAAATAACACAATGCTCAGGGAGCAGCTATGGAAATAACATGTTGTTTCTATACATAGGGCATCAACTATTGCTTTTTATTTTTCACATCAATGTTGTCTTATAGTACCAGTGTGTCTGTATCACACACTGCCCTGTCATTTTGTAAATTGAATGTTTATAAATTTAAAACCTTTAAGTATGTCAACATTTATTTAAATGGTAAGTGACCAACCACATCCACATCAGCCCTCCACAAAAGCCAACATTTCAATATGCTGTGCTCAGGAGGGTTTGCAGTGGCATATCTGCTTTCAGACACTTCTGCCATCTCCATTCAATGAGGTGGCACACGGCTGATCACCACTGACCAGCCCGGATATTTGCAAGTCATTTGCGATAGGAGGGGGAGGCAGTTTCATCACCAGAGTGAATAATGAAAGAGATAAAATGCAATCTTGATAGATAATCCGGTTAAGAGGGAAATTGAAAAGTATTTAAACATCCTACTTGATACTGATAGGCGATTCTATAGGATTATATCTAAGATTAATACTCTGATGTCATAGGCAAAGTTTCCTCTGTACACCTACAAGCTTCTCTGAACCTCTTTTGCAGATAATGTATATTTTTTTCCTCTCTGATTATCAGAGTAAAATCCCACAAGTTTTTAAGGAAATAAATAAAATGAATATTGAAAAACATTTTGTTCTATCCGCTATTTTTTAAATATAATGGATTTTTTAAAGTTGACCTAATTAATTATTTTCTTGAAAGGCAGAAAACGACTGGAAGTTGCTTCTTTCACCTAGTCATAATGAAGGTAAAGAACCTTTCTTAGGAAACCGAATCCACAGCTGCTTGCTTGAAGCTAGGTTCTTTTTTACAGGTGAGCAGAGGAAAGAATGGCTCAGTTCTCCTTGCCTCGGGCAGCTCATGAAAATACCAAGACGA
>NW_008658568.1:18070-26306 GCF_000695815.1 Acanthisitta chloris | reverse complement strand
TTTCCAGGTTAACTATCAGAGTTACCTTGGGACTATCGCAATATTTGATCTGTCCTAATAAAGAATTAGTAAGTAAGCAGAAATTGCATTCTTTTTAAGTACAATTCTTCATTCCTTAGGAGCATAATAAAGACTTTGTAATTCAGTTGAAGCCTGAGCAGTAGAATATGGACTTTAGATACTTGATGCATGTTGGACGTTTAATTAAAGATGTAATTAAAAATACATTATTTTAGGAGCAAAGGGAAAAACCTGATACTTGCTTCAATCTGTTAGTTTTTATGAATCCTAATAATAAAAGTAATTTTCACATTTTAACTTGTCTCTTAAATACCTCAGTGCAAAATTGAGAACTAGAGATTCATGAGAATAAAAATCCCTGCAAGAATGACACTACCTGTAGTAAGAAGCACATTCTGTTATGGAAATCTGATGAACAGAACTTTGAAATGTACACATGAGATTAGGGTTGGGTTGGCAATTTGGGCATTTGAATTTTGGCAAAGAATACAAATATCTATGCAAAGCCTGATTCAGTGGAAAATGATGAACATGTATGAGTCCATGTACTTTAACTTATTCACGATAGACTATATTTATTTCACTTTTCTGGATTAAGGCCTGTGTTAAAAAATGGGCAGTCAGAAGGGAGAGTCTTTGCAGAGCCAGGTTTTTAGATTAGGAGTGTAAGAGTTTCCTGTGGTAAGAATGTGAAGAATGACACTAGTGTTGTGGAAGGAAAGAGGGACTTTGTTTTGAGTTTATAGCAGGTGCAACTGATGTCATGTCTGTATCTAACATGGATAGGTACAAACATTAGTAGTGGAAAGTATCAAGATATGGAAAACCAGAAAAAATCTTGAAAGAAGAGATCACAACATTAAGTGAAACTACTTTATATGAGAAAACACTGTATAGATGACAAGTTAATGGAAGAATAGTTTAATTATAGGTGTTACTGCTTTTGTCTTGCATTGATTAATGAAGCATTTTCTCCTCTTCCTCATATTGTCTTCTACTCTTATGCTCCTTCCTGTTTTTCTTCTTCTTTTTCTTCCTATTTAACATAAAAATTATTTTCTGGTATGTGATTGCTGTAGCATAATGTGCTCCACATCTAATCTTATTAATACATACATGAATATGTTAATGTATTTACTGAATCTTTTTGTGCATTTTTATTGTAAATAGAAGGAGTAAAAAATAAGTATTGAGAGATGGGTAGGCATACTGGAAATCAATATGAGATTTAGAAATTATTAAACTCTGAAGATTCTAGATGGAAAGAATGCTGTCAGCCTGCTGGGGGGTGGCTGGTTTCCAGAGGGAAAATAGCTGCGGGTCCTGAAACTAAAGAGCCACTATAGCCTTCTGCTTCGAAATAGGAGACACAATAACGAATGCTTTTATGAGATTGTTATGTTTCCTGCACACTTGAAACAAAGAGGCATACCTGGATGAAGAGAACACTAACAAAAATTGCAGAGCTTCAAAGAGGCACCACAGTGTGTGTTTCTCTGTGATTGCAGCTACCTTATGCTTTCACAGGTTGCACAGAGAGGTTTGTACTGGCACTGGCAGTCTCTTCTCCCCAAAAAGCTTTTGGATGATGCCTTTTGCAAACCAGAATAGAGAGGGCTCTTTTCCTACCCCTCTGCCTTCTCCATTGAAAGTGGGATTTTTCTGAGCACTTGAGACAAATGAGAGCAATCACAGAATTTCAAAGAAGATGAAGGTATTGAAACGAGGAGTGACAAAATCTTCAATAATATGGAAAAATTAATGCAAATAGGTTTCATTGACCTGTAGTACAAAATAAAGGAATTCAGCTGCTTCTACAATGTATTTTCAATTTCTGAGTTGAAGTCTGAAAAGAGTGTCTTTTTGGTGGTTTTTACTTCTATAGCATAGAGCTGCAAAGACCAAAACAAAGCAGCATGTGCAACATCAGTGAAAACATTATAAAGAGAGATGTAAACCATTTTTTTCATTGACTTAGGGCAACAACCTCCTCAGCAATGATTCTAGATGCTGCCATGCCTGCTAGATTTACAAGCTTGTTTTGGCACTGAGAATGGAGACTTTTGGTACATAAAGGATCTGACAGTGTCAGGGAAAACATACACATATGTAAAGGGTAGGACTCAGCTCAGGTCCTGATAATTATTTACTTAAAACAGCACTCATCTTCATTTAGAATGAGATCTTCTGCACAAACGATTCAGATGCAATGATGAGGAACACCCATGAGACATTCATAGGCGGGAACACAGATCATGTGGGCAATTTCTAAAAATACACACCCTTGGCATGCTGCAGGGCAACCTAAACACTCTCAAGCTTGATTGGAGACAACATCTTATTGTTAGGTTTTCCTACTGGGCTCATCTTTCCGTCATAGATGGAGTGAAGTTACTTTTCCAAAATGCAGGGATTTTGGCACTGTTATAATATTCTACAGATTGTCTGACAATGCAGTTGCAAAGACAGTGTGGAAGAAAATGTATATTCCTTTCTTCCCCAGTGATCAGGGCAGATAATGAGGAGCTGGATAGTGGAAACTGCATTTTTTTCTTTGCTATGTTTATAAAAGCTATATCAGACCAAACCCTCAGTTAGTGTAAATCGTCTGAGTTCCTCTGAAATCAATGACATGATACAGAAGACTTGGCTCCTGTATATGGATATTGCCAAAGAGTCTGCAATGTTGCTTTGTTGATTGATGTTGTTTGTTTTTGATGAGTGATACACAACATTTGTTCCCTTCCCGAGACCCCGAGGTGGTAAACAGTGAACCTGCACATCCCACTCAGCCCCTGAAGGCAGAGGCAGTGAGAGGTCAGGGCTGGGAGTCAGAACCTGATCAAGTGATTGCTTCAATTATTTGCAAAGTGTTCCACAATGTCTATTGCATTTTGGAGTTCTTGGATCCTCTTTTGTCATTCTCAACTTGAGTTAGATAAGTTCTGAGGAACAGTTTAAGCTTATCAGCTTTTATTTATTTGTTTTGATAGCTTTTCTTGTGGTTGTGTTTGTGTTTTTTTTCTCTTTAATAGGTTACATTAATAGTACTATATAAGAAATATACATGGATTAATTTAGTTGAGTCAGTTGTTAGGTGCTATTGTATTCTGCCTGAGTTTGTTAAACCCTTCCGTAACTTGATATAAAACTGCTAATTTTAAATAGCACAAGGAAAATTTATCACCTATGATAGAGTACTAAGATATACCCACAAAAAAAATAAAAGCTGATACTGATGTGTTCTATCCAGCCAAACAGTCAGCTTGCTTATTATCTCTGAGGTATAAAAAATAGGGGGATACAAGCACGCATAACTTGAAACTTGATATTGTTTTCCTCTTCCTTCTCCCCTGTTTCTCTTGCAGAAAAAAAAGATTGAAAGGAGTTGCTATAGAAATGCAGTTTCTTAGATACAAACTTCTGAATTTACTGCACAAGCTGGAAAAGACTTTGAATGAACCTCCTGTTCCTCTAGTTTGCTCCCAACTAAGCATAATTTTATTAGGATATATGGCATCAGTGGTATTCATGATGAAGGATGGAAGAATCTGGATCTTAGCTAGTTTCAAACCAAAGACAAAATAAAATTAAGTAATCTTGAAGACATCGCATGGAGTCTAACCCATCTATTAGAGCATGACTATTCCAGCAACATTTTTCAAGGGAGATAAATAACAGCAACTAATTCACTGAGGTTATAGCTGGAGGGAACATTTATTTCTGTGAAATGAATCACACAGGAGAAAGTTTCAGAAGTAGAGTTTGGAAATAGGCCTTTTTTCAATCCCCTTGGTGGTTTAATTGGATGTTCATCTGACCTTTAGACCTTTGGAAGAAGAAGGGACTGTTTTTTTCTTTAAAGATACAGGAATAGAAAATTATGAAAATAAACGTCCTGTTGTTTACTAATATTAGATTGACAATAAACTGAGTAAACAATATTCTGAGAAAGAAATTATTCAATTCATCTGGGGATCCTGATGGAACAGGATGAGCATATCTGAAAAATTACTATCTGCTGTTCAGTTTGTAATGATTCAAACTAATATAAAAGTAGTTTTTAATATTTGTTGACCAGGGACCTCATTCAGTACCCAAATCCCATATACCTCTATATTCAAAAAGGCATTTAACTTTGGAGGACTTAAAATAATAGGCTTTTAAGGGAGATGACATCAGCAAGGATTTTCAGTTGAATCCTTCCTTTCTTCATTTAATAGATTCCATAATTGCAATAGCTCTTATATATACCTTTTCACCCATAGACCTTAGAGGATGTTGTATGTGGAAGATACACTTCATCAAATAGAAATCACTGGGCTTAATCTAACAGTCCCTTTGGCCTTAAAAGCCTTTGGATGTTTTTCCTTAGTTTACAAGCAGAGGTACAGAAGATGGAAATTAGTCAGCAGAGAGAGATGTAGTAAAGCAGCACAGAGATGACACATCTCTTGTTTCTGCCTGGAAACAAGCTCTTGCTGATTTTAACAGAAATCAACTACTTTAACGACAGTTACCAGTATGACTTGGGCCTCTGTCCCAGGCAAAATCAGAGTATCTCCTTCTACTTAGTGAACTAATAACTCTGAGGCTGATAAACAGCACTTGCTCTAGTGAATTGTGCCGAAGTCCTCTGGTGACGGTTGGTTTGCAGATCAATGACTTGAAAGACCGTAACTCCTCAGAAGCCATTGCAGCCAGTGGATCAATAGGACATTGTTTACTGACAGGAGATGTTTTCATCTGGTATGCCAAAGATGATTGCATCACTGACTTTATAAACTCCTCCAAACTGTTATAAGCTGTCCAGTCCATGACACCTGGATCATAATTTCGCTGTTCTCCATAGATACATGTATATTATACACATTAAATAGTGTATATTTTGAAAGATAATTTCTGGTGTTACCCTGTGCTTCAGACAGTGATTTGCACTCCAGCACTCCCCACTAGGGCTCCCTTTCTATTACTTTGCTCTTTTTGACTGAGGAAATCCGTGCTGCTCTGTGTGGCAGCAAGCAGGCATGCCTCAAAACTGATTCCAGATGCTTTATGACTGAAAGGAGATAGTTCAGGTTTCACAGGTGCTCCTGATATGAACACTGAAGTAAAAACTTCAGATTGTCTGAAATAGTCAGTGTAACAGGTGGGTTTATGTGTGCAGATGTTTCCCTTTTCCTTTCTGCTCAGTACTGAAAATCTACTGGAGTTTTTTGTAGTTAATTATTATTGTTATTTTAATTAAAGAGTAGGTACCTAGAACAGATACTAGCAATCTGCAAAGGAATGCCTTGCACAGTAGTAAAAGCAGCATAAAGTCTGCTGGAACACTGCATGCTGAAACTTAGCTACACCAAGAGATCCTAAAGGATATGTAATTCAAGTAACTTCTACTATGTTAAAAAATGTTTTCAGCCTCTAATTTGAAAATGGCTTCCTTAATAATTTTATAAAATGTGATTTTCTTACTTTATTTCAGGAAAGAGTACCAAAATTTAACTAAATCACACATACATTTGCCTTTTTCTGAGGTCAAAATCCTGTCCCAGTACCTGCAAAAGATGATCTGAGGAACAAAAGAGAAGTCTCTCGTTGAGTTTAGGTATCAAAAAATATATTAGTCAATTCAGAAGCAGCTTATATGATAAGGGAGGGTGTGTCTTTGTGGTGGATAAATAGATAACAGCATATTTTTGTGTCTGGAAATTATGTATCTTAAGGTACTCTCTGCCCTTAAATGAGATGTGGGTCGGTGGCAGATGGATGTTCTCTTCAGACTGTCTCTAAGGCTGTATAGACCAGACCTTCAGTGTGGAAGCAAATAGGAAATCATGGTAGACTACGTCAGTTGAAAAACTGGTGTAACTTCTGGTCCTTCTAAACCCTCACCGAGTAAACAATCAGTCATGACCCTTGTGTATTTCTCTTGTTAATGTTTTAAATTGTCTTCGATGCCAGATCACCTGAAGTGACTCAGTCCAGATGTCTGAGGCAGGGGTAAATAAAGGAGCTCTGTAATGAGAGCAGAAGCCTATAAGAAATGACAAGAGATGTGGAAACAATTTATTCTACTTGTGATTTGAGAAATGGCTTTCATCTAAGAGCATATTGTATCTCAAAACAATCGCTAATGGGAGCAGAAAGCTGTGCCTGCCAAATGTATTCTTCTGCAAACTGATGGCATCACTATAGTCTCATTTGCCCTGTTGTGCCTCCTCTTTCAGTCAAGAAATTTTCACCTGACTAGTTGCAGCCAGTCCCTCTGATTTCTGAACACAGCAAAGGGTCTGTATTTCACTTGGCTTGCAGCACGACTGCTGAACTTTGGTCTGTCACAGAATTCTTGCAGGCAGAGATGCTCCACCAGCTGCTACACAGTGAATCGGGTCTTTGGAGGTTCTTGATTGATAAAAGAGCCATCCTGCTGACTCAGTGTAGGAGATAGACTGTCTCAGAAGCACAATGGACAGACTATACCTAGGGTGTAGGCAGAAAGGTTTAAAATGAAGCTGTCCTGTCAAATCTGAGGTGTGGCCAAGTTTGGACTGACATTTATAATTTTTATTATTAAACTTGACAATGAAAGCAGAAGAGGAAAGGGAGAACATGTACACCATATCCAGGGAAAGAACATTCAAAACAAGGGAAAGTGGTCTTGTGGGGTGCTGGTGTCTGGAAAAGAGAACCTTGTCCTTTATGCAAAAACATTTGTGATATCACTGTCTGTATTTGGACCTGCAAGTACAACAGCTATTTGTACAGTTACATCTGCATGTGCTGTGAAGAATATTTTTATAGTTACTGTACTTATGTATGTAAAAGGCAGCAAGTGCCAAAAGGAGAATTTGAGATGAGAACAGAAGTGAACAGTATGTTCATAAGAGAACTAAAGCTACTGATTTGTCTCTAAGGACAGTACAAAAATTAGTTCTGAGGGTTCTTCTGTAGGAAAATGAAGTGTAGGACATTTGGATTTTTTTTCCTGGGGTTCACTTTCCATTAGTTCCAATCTCCTTCTGAAGGCCTTGATAGTACAATGCTTCAGTTCAGTTGCTAAATAACTTGACAATTTGTTTAAAATGCTAGTTCAGCCAGCTGAATTCACATCTATGCCTTGTAGAACTACCTTTCACATCCCTCTGTTGATTTTTCTTTGTTTTCACTTTGTTTTTATAAGATCTGATTTCTTAAGCCTCTAACTTTTCTTAGTTGGTTTCCACTTGATGAAAGAGAGAAACATTGTTCTAGGAGCTGTGCTTGATCACCAACATAGATCAGTACCATTGAAGATTTATTATCTAAAGACCTGGGAGGGAAGAAGAGCAGGACTGCAAGACAACCACCAAAAAAGTGGGGAAGCTGCAGAACTCTCAGGATCAAAGTGGATTAGGAAATCTGGGTAAGCAGGGTCTTTTCAGTCAGAAAAGAAAAAATATCTGTGAGAGAAGGTCCTTCAGCTAAGGAGGAGGTGGCATTAAACAGTGAAGACTGGGTAGTTCCAGCCACAGAAGCTGTTCCTGGGTAGGGGGAGGGGGGAAGTTGGTTAGTACCTAGTGGATCTCTGCACTGCAACTTGTGGAGTGCTTCACCAGAACTTTTGAAAGCAGGGTATTAACCTAGTCCCTTCACAGTGCTTGAGGTACTTCCAGCTGTAGAGAAATTTCTGCTTTGGTCATGCAAATAGGGACCCCAGTGCTGGGATAGTGAATCTAATGCATCATTCATTGTGACATATAGAAGTTCAGTATCTGGGTTTAATGTAAAACTTTATATAGATACTTTGTAGCTTTAAACATGCTAAAATGAATATAGTTTCATAGCATCTAAAGCAGCTTATTTAGACACTGATAGTGGCTAAAATAACCTGTTTAAATGTGCATAAGACCTTAGCTACTTTCCGGTGTACTAGAAAAGCAGGATTGCAGAGTTGTTTCCATAAGTAATGGTTGAGCAATGGCACAAACAAGTTGTGGTAAAACAGGACATCCCAGGATGACTTTGACAGGGAGGAATTATGCAAATATACCTCTACTAGGTGTGTTTCACATTTCAGAATTTTAATATAGTATTGTTGTTTAGAGTCATATACATAAGGTATGTTATGTGGGATCCATCTGTGAATTTCCAAGGAAGAAAGACTGACCTCTCCTATGCAACATCTCTCAGACTTACCTGCTGGCAGGAAGACAAAATTGGTGGAATGTATCTGTCT
>NW_008658568.1:17684-18020 GCF_000695815.1 Acanthisitta chloris | reverse complement strand
TACACATTCACAGCAGAGATATTCTTTCAACTTTAAATGCAAATTAATGCTGTTTGGTATTTAGGCTGTTCCTCAGCTCTGTTAACCTGAGTAATCCAGTCCATACTTTAGTTTGTGCAGTGAATGTTGTCAAGATGTCTGAGTGCTAACTGTAATCTATATCAAATTGTCTTTTTTTTTTTTTTTAATTTAGCATCTTTAGAAGTATTTCCATTCTGCCATCCTTTTTGCTATACTGTGCTATTTAAGCAAGCACAGGTGAAAATGAAGGCTGTCATTTGCAACTTAAAAAAAGCATATACTTCTTGATGGCACTGTAGAAAAATAGTCACTAAA
>NW_008658568.1:15936-17670 GCF_000695815.1 Acanthisitta chloris | reverse complement strand
AATACAAAAACTGGGAAAATATGTGCTGGTTGGGCAGCTGCAACATTTGCAACATCATTGTAATATCTTAAAAATCTCATTACTCTGAATGAAAAACTATCTGCATAGAATCCAAGCATTTAAATTAGTGTATGCTGTCAGCAGGTTTGGCCAGGTGAGTGAACCTGACTAAAGCTCAGCACCTCTTTCTTCTGGGTTCTAAATCCAAAATCTGTTAACAAACCAGCCATGGGCTACCAGGCTACCATGAGACTACAGGCAGCATTATTGGTCTTAGAAGTTCTGGGATCTCAGGCAAACCTCTTCCATACTTTGTTTCTCACTCTCATGTATACGTTATATGTGTCTGTATCCTTTACATTTTACTGAATTAATTCCTTTTTGTTTTCCCAGTTAGAGCTACATATTTCCTTCATGCTATGAAAAGGAAATCTCTTGCAACTACAAAAAACAGTTGTCTTGTTATATAGTGACAGATCTTCATTCAGTGCTTCTGCAACACATTTCCTTAGTGACAGTTGTTGCTAGTAAGTGTTTCTAGTGGTTCTTAGGATGCTTGACCTGAGCATTTAAACGTTATAGGGGCTGCTAGAGTGTGTGTTTTCAGTGATAAGTAAAACAAATTAAATATTTCCTTGATACTATTGAGTGGTTCTATAATGCTTAGCAGTAAAAGCAGTTTTGTAGCAAGACCCCAGCAGTTCTCCAAGGTGGTGATTTTAGATTTCTGCTCAGATAGCCTAAAATCTCATCATGGTACAAATTCAGATATACAGAATTCGGTTGTCAAATTACGAATCTTCCATGGCAGCAAAGATTTTCTGTTACTTGTCCATGAGAGGAAGCTGGAAAGCCTTGTTCCCGCTATAGAAAGGTTAACCAAAATGCTCATTACTATGTTTACATCTGTGTCACAGCCTGAGGCTCATATTCAAAATGAGTTTGTCTAGGGACTAATTAAGGGCTAAGCTGAGAAAACACTAAGATAATAGGAGAATGAAACAAGTATGCTAAATAGGAGCCCCACATTTTTTATCCACCTTATTCCAGACCAGCGAAAGGGTCTATTATATTGGCCACATCTACTCTCCCAGCTTACAGCTTTATTGCTACTAACTGACTCTTTATAGTTATTTTAGGCACAGATGAAGTTTTAGAACTGGAAGGTGCAAAACATTCCCTTAACTATGTTACTTAACAAATTGAAATTGAAAGAAGGTTTTATGTCTTGCATTTTTGTTTCGCATATAGCTTAACTTATCAGATTCTCTGTACTTAAAAAATATCCAGTGCATAGGCTGCAAACCCTGCAGGAATTGCTTTTCTTCTTTAGCACACTGTTACTCCATCTGAAATAAAAAAGATTTTTGAAACACTCTGGTAGATTTTGTGATATAAAGTTTTATAAAACCTATAATCTGGCATTTCATTTAGCTCAGCAATTTCTCAATAAAAATATTAAATAATGAAATGTTTGAAAAGCTAAGTTGGAGAGGAGGAATCTGATTGTTTGAACATTATTGCAGTCATGTAAACGTGCTGGAAACATCTAGAAGAAAAGCTCCTGAGCTTGCAGGCATTTAGAGAGCAATACTGCCTGAAATAACAAGTGTCAAGTCTTGCTGCAGTTGTATGCTAACGAAAAATAACAAACAGATATGCTATTACTCTGCAGAGCTGAAAGCTGTTATGTCAGACAGATCAAGATAGAAAATACATAGTTTTAGAAGGAAT
>NW_008658568.1:14121-15863 GCF_000695815.1 Acanthisitta chloris | reverse complement strand
CCACACAAAGATGTCTATGCCTAGACGCCATTGAATATCATCACTTCTCAGTTCCCTTTTCAGTGAAGTTTCTCACAAATACTGCAGCACAACTCTGCATCATGAAAGCTAGGTCTGGGAGACAAGTTTGAGGAGAAGGAATAGGTACAGTCATGCTGTCCAAGGTTAATTAAGCTAAATAGGCATCACAGGAGAGCCTTAGAAGTGCAGTTCTTAAACTGTTACTCAATAGCCCTTAGGGTCAGTCCCATGAAAGATGTGGTGATTCTGTCAAGACTACAAGAAGACATTGGGAAGGGTAAACCATACTAAAGGACTTACACCCCAACTGGTACTTAAAGCAAAGGAGCTCAGATCTGAGATAACTCATCCTTAGGGCTGCAGGTAGAGTACTTTGTTGATTCAAAATATTACTTTAGAACAGAAGATGCCGGGAAGGGCTTCTTGTTTGGGAGTGCTTAATTAATTAATTAATTTTAAAAAATTATTACCAAAACAGGATATTAGAATTAGAAATAAATTTTATTAAGAATTAGGTTCCTAAGTGGAAAAGCATTTGAGACCTTGTGTATTCCTGGTGCTCCTGGTGCATTTATTGTAATTTTTCATAATTTTCATCTAGAGTGTAATCCAGAGAGCTACATAAACTCAAGCTGGAACTTCCTGAGCAGTTGTACTGACTGCTGTCAGTACAGCACCATTTAGATGATATTTGATTCACTGCCTGGAAAATTGCTAGACTTTGAGCTACAAATATACAATGTTTGTACCTGGCTCTAAGTGTTGACTAATTTTCCTTTCCTGCTATCCCCACAATCTTTTTGTTACTAACATATAATCCATCTCAGTGGATATCCTCTATTCATACTGGTGATATGACTTGAACTCTATCTCTTCTGCAAGGTTGACTTTTGGCAAGAACTGTTCTTACATGTGACAGGACCATGCCCATACTTATAGCTAGTAAATCATGAACTTTTCCAATTAAGTTTTCCATTCAGGTAAGGAATGGTTTATGTGGAAAGAACAGACAATGATGTAAGGTCCAGACCCCATTTATGAATTAATGGCCTACCATGTGTATCTTAGCCCTAGGTGACCAGACTATAGAAGATCTAACATGTACTTCAGAAAAATTGAGTGCTTCAGGTTAAGAAACTGTAATGAGTATTGCAGTTTTTTCTTCCAAACAGACTTAAAAAAATAATAAAAAGCAGCTCCTATCAAATTGAATCTTGCAAGATCAACAACACTTGGAAGAAGCATCTGTCCTGCTCTATTGTGTTGTAAGAGGATTCCAATTAACTTTAATTGTCCAATACTGCACCCCAGAGGTAAGAGAGCATTGCCAACTTTCTAACATGAAAGAAACCGAAGCATATACCTTCAGTGCAGTTTTGGTCTTCAGTGTTCGTTTTAAGCACTGTCTAGGACAATTCAGATCATTCGAAACAACTCTGCCTGTTGCCATTAAATGTCCTGGTATGCATTTGAGAGTTAGCCTGAGTAACTTCTTGGTCTGGGACAAAAGAACTTGTTGCTGCAAGCGACACTGCATTGCTAGTGAAACCATCACTACCTGATGCCCCATGATTAAAAGTGAGAGTTTAGCTGGACGTTTCAGCAGTTTCTCATTGCAGTGTGTCCTGAAGATGCATCTCAGCTCCATTTGGACACTGGCCTGAGTATCAAGCATCAAAGGGTGGTGGATTCCAGTTGATCATGTTTCTGAATTGATTTCC
>NW_008658568.1:0-14095 GCF_000695815.1 Acanthisitta chloris | reverse complement strand
CTCTTTCATGGCCTCTGAATTATGCTAAATCAAACAAATCCAAAAGAAGCCTGGAGCCCAGAATACAGGTCAGATTTGCCTTTGATTTTCAGCAAGTTTGTGGTGTTTCAGCAGTTTGTGATGCTGCACTTAGCTTCTCAGAGACAGATGTGCTCTGCAGACATGGTGCTGCAGACTACTTGCAAGCCTTGCTTGAACATGGTAGTGTGTGCAAGCTCTGTCAAACCTGCTGGAGTTTAGGCACTGACCCCTCAAGAAGCTGAATGCCCCTGTGCTGCCCTCACATATGACTGGAATATACGTATTACACATATTATAATGAATTATGAGCACATATTACAACTAATGATAAAGCAGAACCTCCTGATGGATGTGAATTTATCTTGCTCAAAAGATCCCTCTCAGTGACAGGGAGAATGCCATGTGAAAACAGTGCCTTTAGCAAGGTAATTAACAAACGTTGTTTAGGGAGTAGATCAGGTGGTAGCAGATGTGGATTTCTGTTCCTAAGCCTTTGATTTATGATGTGAGGTTGTCTGAATCAGGTCTTACCTATTCATTTTCTCAGATGGTTTGCTACCTTTTGGGAACTGCTTGTCTTAGATGGAAGATTGCAGATAAATGCAAAGTATCAGCACTGCTGTAATTCTATCATTTCCTGAGTTTCTTTTCTTCTGATTCTCTTTGGTGAGCACACTTCTGTGTGCAGAACTTGTAGCCATTTTCATTGTCTGTCTTTCTTTTGATTGACAAGCCATTTCCTAGAAAGTCCTGTCTATCTGTACAAAATAAACACTTACTGTATCTGATGTTAATAAAATGTACCTGATTTTACCAGGCTTTGGGAAACCTGCAAACCTGTGGATGGAATGTGTCTTCCATCCTCACTGATAGCATATTATTACTGTATCTTTTGCTGTTCATTTTATGCTGCATACTCACAAGTTATGGTTTGTTAAGTTTCAGTGAGGGATCCCAGCCAGCTCTTTGGGCCTTCTTAAATACATTAGTATAAATGTTACCATACTGAAACCAGGGACAGTGTAATTTCTGTAATATTTTTCATATGTGGGAAAGTAGTCAGTTCCTTTTGGATCTAAACAGTCTCAAACTTTGAAGAACTCTTAACTGGGACTTGTGTTCTTAAAATGGTACCACTGTAGTTCCAATGTAAGAAACATGGAACTTTCCACTGTCACGGGTATTGAGGTAAATCTCTTCCTTTCCTCATTTGACCTGGAAGATCTTAGGTGGAAGAAACTTAGGTGTAGAAACTGCTTTTGCATAAAATCCTATTTTCTGGATTATGGCAATCCTGCCTTTTATAGAGCATCCTCTTACAAGCATGCCTGCAAATGGCATCTCTTTGTAACTCAAGTCTGCGTTTTATTTAAAATCTAAAGTGGAGAGCAAACTACTCTGCAGGCAAAACACATGAAATGGAGAGTCCAGTCTCAATTTTGTAAGAATAAACATAGTCCCTGAAATAGGCTACTCTTTTTTTTTAGCTATCATTTTTCCTGCAGTTCTTTCCCCTCCATTTTGATCAGCAGCTCGATCAGTTACATATCAGGTTCCTTAAGTTTAACTGAATTGTCAGGTCTACAATAAACAACACATTTTCAAGTTTCTTCTATAAGGCAGCACTTATAATTGGAAGAGACTTTGTATATAAATTTCTTGCCAGCAGTAGTAAAGGCATAATGTGCTGTTGTACCTGATTGTTGCTTATCAGCAGATGTTCAAAATTAACTGAAGTTTGCCCTTAGCTGCAGTAAGTTAAACACCATTCTCCGCCTGAAAAGGTACTGAAAGATCATAGTTTTTTCTTCTTCTAAATCCCCAGCATCCCACACTACCTCGAAGTACAAATTCAGTGAGTTGGAACAACAGGAATTGTTACTGATGCTCTGTTCTCTTTTTTGTCATTTTCTCCAGAATGCCTTCTTTCACCTGTTCTGGTCTCGACTTGGTATTTTCCTTTGGTATAGTGATGTGCAATACAGTTTCTTGTTTTCTATGAACATGGTAAAAAAGTTGAATAAATGAGATAATGTATTTTGAGTTTTGTTGAAGGGTTTTTAATATGCAAGAGAAATTTAGAGCTCACGGTTTCTTCTTATTAGACTTGGTAAAATTGACCTTATCACGTTGCCCTCTGGTGGTACGAATTGGTAGTTTAAAATGCTTTTTTATACCGTGAGGAAAACATTGCCTTGAGCAATTAAGTAGAAAAATTACTGTTAATGCAGCACTATTATTACAGTTCAATATTAAAGAGCATTTTCTGCTCTTGTTGAATACACCATCATTCAACTGATAGAAATTAGTTTGGTTGAAACAATTGCAAAAGTAATCTTGAAATAACCTGTAGTGGTTTTACTGTCTTAAAAATTTCTAATATGATCATTTGTCCTAAAAGTCTTTCAATATGATGTTTTACAAGACGTAATTTGATTTTAAAGACAAGATAACAAGTATAGTCATCCTTTCTGATGAGCACAAACAACATGCTTGCAACAAAACTTGAACAGATGTAATGAGAAGAGTTTTTCTGCTGTTTGTACAAAGAGCTATAAACTGTGGTAATCTCTCTGTTGCAGATAGTTTTCCATTATCCCACAAAACTCACTATAGATTATGACTAGAAGGTCAATATTTTAAGGGCACTGCCATGTACCTTCCAAGAATGTGTACACAGAAATAAATAATGAACAACCAACAATAACGTGCTGCATTTCTCAACAAATTACACTTGCTATCATGCTGTGAAACTCCCCAAATACATTAGGTTCTGCACAATGTCTAGGAACACACAGCCCTGCCACAAGCACATTATCCACATTACTTTCTGTGAGAAAATGAAGTGGAATTTTCTGCTAATTATTCAATCTGTAAGATTTTATCTTGTAGTTATATTCAAATTAGTAGGCATGAGCTTACTCCCAGTGTTAGTGTTCTGTACCTGTGACACCGTACTGCTTTCAGCTGGTTTCCTGCTTGTGTTTTATCAAAAAAACACAAAAGAATAATTAGTGACATTTTCTTCTTTGTCATAGCATGCCCATAATATGTAGCTGAAATAAAAACCTCTGCTTCTTTCTCTCCTCCCCATGCCAACTCCCATCTCCACCCATGAAAAGAGATTTAGTGGTGTACAGACAGTTCACTCAGAGTAGGTCATGCTTTCTCATCAAGAGTAAAAGTAACTGAGAGACCCCATGTGCAGACCATGATTATGTGTGACTGTGGTAATCTTGGGTTTTAATGGGCACAGCTTCTTAGCAGTATAGCCATATTTTGACACATTGCTTCTTTCTTGCTTATCCTGTGAAAGGAGAAAGTCATCATTGGCCGCTGCACAGAGATTCTACCAGGAGATACAGATGAACCTGCCAAGCTCCTGCTTTGGATGTAGAGATGCAAGTCAGTGGCTCCTAACTCTCCTCCTCCTGCTGTGTTACTTACCTGTTATGCAGTCAAAGTGTAACATTGCTCTTCCCTTCCCTCTTGCTGCTGGCAGGGCTGTGAGCTATTAACCTGCTAGGCCTAACACAGAGGTCTTTCCCAGCACACAGGCAGCATGTAGGTAGTATGCTTACCTCCTCCTTTTCCACCACACCTGTGTGCCTTAATTCAGATAGGAATTGCTGCATCTATCACATGACATCCTGTGAGCTCAGGATGACAGCATTGTGTTCAACAAGATCTCCACATGTTCTTGCTACAAGCTAGGTGTGACCAATGGAGATGACATATAACTTGACCACTGGTTATACTGGCTAGGTAAAAGTTCACTGGAGAAGACAAGCCATAGACAGGAATAACTCAAATTTCACTGAGGACTGCTCTTGGCATGGAGCCTTAGATCACAGGGAAGTGAAAGTTTGCATGTCTGCCAACTACATCACATCCTCAGCTGAGGAAATATATTAGAACATCAAGCAATATGTCGTCAGTCTTTCTTCTAGCTCTTGGCATTTCTTGAGCATTTTAAGATATTTATTTGCTCCAGAAAGTGGTTTATTCTTTTTCTCTGGGAATAAGAATCACAAATGGTGGGATTTAAACATATCTGAGCATTGAACAGTTTCATAACATCTGGCTCCTAGAATCACTCCCAAAAGTTCACCTGGGAATGCAAGTGAAACCATCAAGGCAGCCAAACAAGCCTGACATTGGATCTTAGCTTTGATCAAAGGGATGCTACCACCATTTTGTACATACTTCAAATATGAAGCACGCTTCAGGAAACAGCAAGCTAGATTGTTTTTCCTAAATAGGTAATGAAAATTCATGTGTCACCTAAATAAAATATCATTGGATTGTTTATCTTTAAAGTGTAAAAGTGTGCTATAAGCTTTATTTTTGAGCTTTAAAAGTGGTTTATTTTCCCTCTTATTGGCATTTATAAAAAGATATTTCCATTTTGACTTTTAAATTAGAGAAAACAAGATGAAGCTCATGGAATGCTTGTGCCTGCAGTCAGGTTGGTAGGAAGGAGAGGTGTGAACTTAAATGTGTTTTAGGGTTTTGTCCTCCCCTTGGGTCTCTCACCCATTCAGTCATCATAAAGCTTTGTGGAGGGGATACTGTAAGAGGAGCCCCACGGCAGGTGGATGAACAAAATAATTCCATGCACTGATGGAGGACATGAGCTCCAGTGTAGAACTTCTGGCCAGCTCATGGCTTCTCTTTGCAGTGAACCACCTCAGAAACCGTTACATATAAAGTCAGCAGAGGACATTGTGCTTTCTAGTGTACTTCCAGTGACAGCCTCAAAGGTCGAAACTCCGAAGATAACGGAAATAACCTTAAAGTTGCTGTATATTCTTGAGAGAGAGAAAGGCAAGTCTGTTGATATTCTTTGCAGTTGCTTCAGTCTTGCAAAGTAAATTCTTTCTACCTCTCTGTTATGCTCACATAGGTAGTTCCAGAGTATGTCCGAGGTAGGCAGAGAAACCCAGCAATATTGCATCAAATGTAACTGAAAAAAAAAGAAAATGGTTATGCTAGTGTTTGCCAATAAGCTAAGCTTTTTGGAAGACTATCTAAAGATTGCTGGATTCAGTTGAAACAAATCTGAAGATATGTCTGACCGTCTAGCATCTTACGAGCAGGAAGCATTTAAACTCAGTGGAAAGAGTCCAACAACTGAGCTACATCATTACACAAAAAGCTCAAATAAAGTTGATTTATTTGAAGAAATGAGTGCAAAAATAGACTAAAATAAGCAACTACCTCAGAGGCAAACATTCTTTTTTTCTTAACATATGTCTCCTACTACCTCTGTCCCCTGTTTCCTCTCCAGAACACTAGGATCATGGCTGTCACGGGGCTTAAAGCAAGCAGGAGTTTTCTGTTATACCACAATTGGCTACGTTCTTCTCACTTGCCCTCTTGTCATACCCATCTCCCTCCCCAGTTTCCTTATTTTAATGAACTTTGCTTGGCCTGCTTGGTGCTCAAAGTTTCTCGAGCTGCAGAGCAGTGGAGTCTGACCCACCCAGCTCTAGCCTAAGAAACAGCAGTTCCTAAAAAGCTGCCAATGCCAGCTGACCTCCTTGTGATCCTTGTATCATGAACATGTTAACTTGTGTCTTGTTTCAGCTCAAGTGTTCCAGGACTTACTGCAGCATGAGATTAATCTTGCTTGTGTGCAGAAGGACTGGAGTTCTATCTATATAGATATCTATATCTATATCTATCTATAGATATATCTGTATATCTGTGTATCTGTATAGATGTATCTGTGGTAAGTGACAGGACCCTTTGTCTGGAAAGACCAATAAAACAAGTAGAATGATAAGTGGAACCACATTGATGATTTTTCTATACTCTTGGATTTCTGTGTGGCCCTTGCATTGGATTTTGGTAAGGACAATCAGCCCAACTACTGCATTTTGACACTAGGAAGTACATTTATTTTCTTCAGCAGATGCACAAAGGAGGAACCAGGTGGGCTTTTCCACAAAAGTCACATTTGACACAGTGAATTGCACACACTGGGATTGAGGCTTGCCCATTTCTCCTCCTTATGCTGTATGAACCATGTATGCCCAGTGCCCTGAGTTTCTTCCTGGAAATAAAGAGGACCCCAACCTCAATCGACAATCTTCTACACAATGCAAGAAGCCTTTACCCTGTGAGGCTAAAGTTGCCAGAGTTGAATTACAATAGAATGACACAACAGCAAGGGAACCAGACATGACACATTTGAATCCTTTCTTCCGCTCATCTGAATTGTCACCTAAAGCAAACATGAAGGTTCAATCTCATTGAGTAGAACAGAAGGCTATAGCCAAGAACCTGGATTTTTGATGCGTGGCTTGAGCACGCATCTTTTCTCTGGACACGTTGCATGACTATTATTTATCGCTCCTGGAGAAGGTAAAACTTACAGTTGGGAATCTAGAGCTCATTGTGTTGGACTATACTGTGCTCAGACATTTAAAAAATAGCTGTCTCTCCCCATTGAAAACCAGCCTCTCTGTAGTGTTATCTCTTGCTTCTATGGACTAGTCTTTGGTGTATTTTTCCTGGGAAGCATATAAGTAGTTGGAAAGAAATCTGGTGAAATAGCATGTTGTACACCAAAGGGATTCCACACTAATTTTTTTTTTTACTAGACCAGTCTAGAATCATTAGTTGGAAGGGACCTACAACAATCATCTAGTCCAATTGGCTGATCACTTCAGACTTACCAAAAGTTAAAGCCTGTTCTTAAATGCACTGTCCAAATGCCTCTGAACACTGACAGGCTTGGGGCATTAGCCACCTCTCTAGGAAGCCTGTTCCACTGTGTGACCACATTCTTGGTAAAGAAATGCTTCCTAATATCCAGTCTGAAGTTCTCCAGTGCAGTTTTGAACCATTCCCAGTGTAATCCTTGATGGGGCAAAAAGTCTTTTTTTATGGAAGAAAGAAGTTACTGTGACACATACAGAAAAGGTGGGGTTATTCTGGAGTTTGCCAATTTCCATGAAATAAATGCAAACTTTGCTGTTTCTAGCTGCTGCCTGACACCTCATTCTCTGATTTGTTGAACAAGGTTTGCAAAGAGGCAGCATCTTCTCTCAGACTCTTCAAGGAGCTGCTGCTCTTTTGTGTAAAGTGATGAAAAGTTTTTCAAAACCACTCTTTAACTCCATCGGTATGTCTTTGTAGTAGCAGGGGATTATTAGTCCTCTTTATGCTAATTCAGGTTGTGTTATTGATGAACCTCATAAACATTGCTTTTCCAACACACAAACTTTATAACACCTGTGTAAGCTCAGTCTCCAGTGAAAGAAAGGCAGGCTCAGCCACTTTGCCTTACAAGTGCTGTGCACCTAGTAGTTTCCTGTAGTTCACCAAGGGTACAAAAATCTGCTTGCCTTTGCCCACAGAAATTGTATTATTATAAAGTTGATCTAGATGCAAAGTATGAATTATGTTTTCCTGCACAAAGTCTTGGCAAAGAACCTGTCAGGAAAGTCAGACATATAACTGAAAATCTAAGCATAGAGCTGCACTGCAGTAACTACAGATTCATACCAGTGGATCTAGCATGGATTTTAGTTTTCTTGTTTGTGTTTTCTAATAAGGAAACCTGATTCCTCAAGATTATTATCTGTGTACTTTGCAATCCCAAAATTCTGTCTGAAGTGAAGCAGCCTACAGGATCAAACCTCTATAGAGGCTGATGAGTAGGAACAGAATAATGCTTAGATCATTATTTGAACAGAACAGCTGATTAAACATCTCTCAAGGCAGAATATATACTGTAATCCCAAGAAAATCAATAGAGGCTGAAAGTGAGCTAGGCTCTAAACTTGATGTTTTATAGTTGGAACATTCTAATCTTTTAATTAACAAGATGTTCTTAGCTCCAACACTTCAATTTTTTGGCGATCTCAGCTGATAGTATGCCTTCAGATTCTACCTTTATATTGACAGATCACAAACCAACCTGGGTCCTTCTGGTCCACCCTCATTTCATCCACTCACTGCTCTCTTAAAGAAATTCATTGATCACACCCTCTCACCCAAACCTCTTTATCTTTGTTCCCAAGACATTGTTGCACATTTCCAGTCATTAGCATTATCACCTCCCTACTGTTTAACCTTCCCTCGAGCCACATAGATAGGGACTTCTTTTACTCTGCTTCCAGGACTTGTTGTTTCTGGGCATGAATGAGGGATTGTTCTACCCAGCTGATAACGATCCTAAGAGTTTGAATATCACCAGCTGTTATAACACTTTTGTTCTGTGGCCATCCCTACCCTTTGCCACACCAACTGCTCTCTTGGCTTAAGTGGAAGTAATTGCATTTCCAGTTGCTCTGAAAAACCTCATTGGCTCTGCACCTTGGTGAAATTTAGAGGGGCTAGTAGAGTTTTATCAGGCTTTGTACACAATTTAGACTAGAGGAGAGCAACGAGATCTCCCGGCTAGAGACCTGCAGAATGCGAAATTGATACCGAAAAGTAGACTGAAAGCAGAAATTGGACAGTCAAATTTGAAAGTATGAAGGGTAGTTTTAGTATGAAGGATAGTTTTATTAGTAGCACTATTTCAGCTTAATAGCAAAGATTGCGTAAGTACAGATAAGAAGCTGTACCACTGGTATTGTTTTGACTGGGTCGGCGAAACAAGGCACCTTATCTATAAGGCAGTAGAACTAACTAGACTCAAACCTTGGCAATAGAAGAAAATAAGACTACATGAAGAAACAAAATGTTCAAGACAAAGGCAAAGTCAGTAGGGCAAGTGAAACAGTACAAAGGGGTAAATGGTTGTACAATAAGGGTGTCCAAAGGCTACTGAGGAAGAGGAGGCGCTTCATCTTCACGACCACCGAATGAGCACCAGGACCATGGGACTGATGCCAGGAGGGAGGAGATGGAAGAGGAGTATATGATAATGATTTCCACGAACTAATTATAATAATGACCACCCATTCTTAGAAAGAATGAATATGTATGGGCATTTAATGTATATAAACTGTGAAGATTTTGTCCGGGGTTACACAAGTTTGGTGGAGCGATCCCCCTTGTGCCCAGCACTGAATAAACAAATACCTGCTACTCAGAGATACAAGTCTGTGAGTAGTTCTTTTCCAGCCTTTTCTCAGCATCAAGACAGTTGAATGCTTGGGGTGAGGCTGATTCGCATGGATACATCATTTATAGTTTCTTAACATTTAATTCTGAAGCCAGTAGTAGGTTTCTTGTCCCTCTAGGGTGAGAGGAAGTGCTGCTGGAAACGCAGACTTTCCTAGGGCTATAGGGAAGTATGCCAAAGTTATGGGTCCGCTCACTTGGCTCTCAAGACCTTCATATGCCCTGCCAAACCTGAATGTACCAAGGCAATGCCAGAGACAATTTGTAGTGATGAGAAGGATTGCACTGCATTAACTCTCTGTCTCTGCTGCATGTGTTGCTTTTGTTCCCCATTTGCATTTTGCTTCACATATTTTCAGGAACAGAAAGGCTGGAATTAATCCTTAACATTCAGAAAGCTTTTCAAAGATGCCAGCACATGACTGCTATTGCCATTGTGAAAATGCATCTTCCACCTCTGCAGCACAGGGCAAAATCAGCACCTGCCCATTCTAAGGGCGTCTCACCAGTCCTCCCCTCTCCCAGCTGGCAGTGCAGAGAGCTGCTGCCCTGCTGGGCCTGCTCACTGAGCTATCCATTGTATATCTGACTCAAGCATTTTTATATTGGTTGAATAATTACTCTCTGAAATTAAAATGATTCCAGCCTGTGTATGGCAGAGATTTCTTATTCCAAATTAACATTAAATGCTGTGTGCATGAATCCTCTCAGGGTTTTTTTTTTTTTTTTAAATTATCATTACAGTACAAAGCAACTTTGCAGCTGAGAACAGAACCTGACAAATGAGAGAGAGAGAAAAAGAAGGGAAGGGAAGGGAAGGGAAGGGAAGGGAAGGGTCTGTGGCATCTGGTTCCCACATCACATGATATGAAATTAATAAAGCAGTTGGTGCCAGAACATTGATTTTCACAGACCAGCCAGAGGTGCAGTGGAAGAACTTTGCTGTGGGGAGAACTGTGGCTGCAAACATGACTTGGATGCGACAACCTATGAAGACAGCAAGATGTTTACTTGAGCGAGATTGAAAGGCTCAGACCAAGGTAGATTTGCTGTTTCTGGCAGAAATAGATTCCCCAGGAGAATCTAGCAATTTCCAGACATCTGCTTGCAGATTCAGACAGGGCATATCCTTAGCCTAGAGAAATCTTCTCCACCTGATCTCTCCTGTTATAAATGCCACTTAGTTCAATCAGGAAAACAGAAGAGCTGTGAAATGAGAAGCCAACTTTTTCAATAGCTAGTTACTTGCCGCTCAAGAGGACAATAAAGCTTCTTTGAAAATCCTAGGATCCATGCAGAGCACTGAGCCCACTGTGGAAGCTTACAAAAGGATGCTGGTGCATCTGGCACAGGGGCTGGTGCTAGCCACATTCTTTCCTAGTTTGCTGACGTGTTTAGGTAAATACCTGACAGTGAGTAGTTGAATAGTTCCTGTGGCCTTTGGAGACTTACAGGTAGATCCCACAGAAATACCTATAATCCTGTGTAGGTCAGAGCACAATATCCTGTTGTCCCCGCAGCACTTTGCAGGAGTTACTCTACTGCTGAATCACGATGATTTATTTCCCTTATAAAGTTACTCAGATGTGAACTGAGAAGGTCCTTGATCATGTGAGGGGAATTCAACGCAGGCCACTGCTGGCAGTGACTGTCTGACAGAAAATAAACATAATTTCATACCATGTTCCTTCCTATGCTGGAAAATGTCCTGTGATGTATTACTGCATTCTCTTTCTCACTTTCCCAGGCCTCCTCCATTTTCTTCCTCTCCCTCTGCTTGATACTAAAACCAGTTTTAATGAAGATGCTGCTGCCAGTAAAACGGTGGCTATATTTGTTTAATGAGCCTATCCCAATGTGTCATTTAATTGCTCCATTATTTCTTTTGTCAGCCTCTGGATAACAAAGTTATTGGTACTTAACTAATTTTTCATGCTTGAATTAAAATATATCAGTAAATACAATGTCAGCTGCAAAGAAGAACTATGAGAAAGCTATGGGGATTTAGGGACTAGCTTGGGGTTTGGTTTTTTTTTTCCATTCCCTAAGCAATAATTACTGAGGTAAGTGAAACTTCTGGGAACTGTTATTTCAAAATGAATTTTAACTGCTTGCCTCCTGAAAGGGAAGATATCAGGCTTATGCCTGAGTGAAGCACTAGCAAGAATGAATATGGAGGTACTGAGAGGAGGACTCACAGGGAAAACAAGTATTGGGATTTTAATACTAAATGCTATGTCCCTTATATTTAGGTAACAAAAAATGAAATAACTCAAGTGGCTGTTACCAATTTAATGTTTTTGTCTGGGACAGGGTGATCTTCTTCCCTGAGAAGGTACACTCATAGGACATTTCAGGTTCATTTTTTCATTTTCCTTTCCAATGAGGGAGGTGTTTATAGCATGATCAATGAGAAATCAAAGCAGAAGAGGAAAATTTATTGCAGTCCCTATGGTCAGTGCTGTAAGGGATAGACTAGGCCTGGATCCTATAGTATGACCATGTGGGGAGGGGAAAGGGAAGGAGAAAGGTAAAGGGAAGGGGAAGAGGAAGATAAAGGAGAGAAGGAAGGGAAAGGGAAAGGGCAAGTGCAAGGGGAAAGGGCAAGGGGAAAGGGAAGAGAAAGAAAGTCTGATTAAATTCCACCCTGAGCTTTCCATTACACATGAAATGAGTACTTGTGTAAGCAGGTAAGGTCAGAGTGTGACCCATAGTGATGTCAAACTCAGCTATTGTACTCAAAAAGATGAGTACAAAAAGCACCTGAATGCTCTGTTGCCTTTTTGCAAGAAGATACTTTCAAGTAGGCCTGATTCTGAAATAATCTCAAATTACAAAGTGAAAGCTTCTGTAGCCTTTTAAGCTGCAGAAAACAGAGGTTTTCCTTCTGTGTTGCCATGCAAACCCAGGCTTCTAAAACCCCTTGAGACATCCGTCGCTGATTAACATAGAGCATTAGAAAGTGAGAAGCTACCTGGTACTGGAACACACCCTCACTGTAAAGCCTGTGATTGCTGCAGGACAACATCCTTTCTAGTCTGTTTAATTTAAACACAGGGCAGCAGAAGGTGAGATGAGAACTGAAAGTCCTACTGGCAAAATAAGCATCGAGCAGCAGAGGAGACTAAGGGTTGGGATTGCAGCATACTCTGAGACAGATAAACAGAGGGGTTAATGTTAAGATGTGGTTAATAGGGTACAGCTGCCACTTGGGGAGTGTGCTATTGCATCAGATATTCAGGTATTTTCATTATGGTTGTTCTGACAACAAGACTGGAATTCAAGCCTGTAAACTGATGCAACAGTGCTTACAGAACCGACAGCAAGGGATTAATTACCTCTGTAATGGAAAGGAGTGGGAAAAAACCTCCAAAACATATAGCTTAAGCTCTGAATTAGAATACAAAGGAGGACCTCCAAAATAAATCAGTGCTGTAGAAAAATATGTGAGATAGATGAAATTATATCTGCTGTCAAAATGATAAATCAATCTTTTAAAAAAAAGATGAAATCTAGAAAATGCTTATATTTTACTGACTCTTCCACCTGGGGAAAGGCTCCATTGGAAAAACATCAGGAGTCCCTCGCAGCAAAGAATGGGAGAGCTTGGAGCTTGGCAAGGCTCAGGTTCCCAAGACAAGTTTCCAAGAGTTTGTATTCTAATGATTTGTATGTCTGCATTTTCATGCTCTATCTCCTGAGCATCTCTTTTGATTATCACATATGGAATAATGGGATCAAAATATCTATCTTCTTTCAAATGGAATTGTGATAAATTTGTGGGCAGGCAATGTGACATGACTGTTCACCTACTTAAGAGACAAAATCTCTAGATTCCTTCAGTTCCTGCTTCAAGCTGTGTTTATGTGTTTCTATTAATTAACAGTTTAATGTGTATGCATTGGACTTGAGGCCAGAACACAGCTGTGTATTCAAATCAACAAACAACAGAATGATATTTCTAGCTTGGCATGTTGAATTCTTTTCCATGTAGTGGTACAACTTTACCCAAAGGAAGAGACCATACTGTCCCCATCCTCCCCCATCCTGAGGGCTTTTTACAAGGCTGGTTCTTACCTCTGGGACATGTGAACACTCTGCGACTGTGTAATGAAAGGTACATTCCTCCAGCTTTGTGATTAGGCAGGCACTCACTGCTGGGTTACTCTGTCACGAGCTCTTGCAGGAAGACTGTAAGTAGAAAGTTGCATATCAGTTGAAATCTTAACAGAATATTTTTGGAATAGTTTTGAATGCTGTAGAAACTGGTAGAAATTTTGTGCTATTAATAAATGTAAAACAGTCTATTAACTGTTTTATTTACAAAACTTAGATTTTTGTGTGTTAATAATTCTTTTGAAGTAGTAATCAAAAACAGTAGGCATGAACTCTGTAGAATGATTGAAGTTTTTAAGTCTGTAGGATCAGGGCTTCAGATATGTAGAGATTTAAAAATGAAACACTTCAAATGGACAGCAGGTGCATCTATTGTATGTTGTTTGGGGTTTCTTTCTTTTTTTTAACTGTATGTTAAGGGGTTGGAATAGACCTTAGAGATCATTTAGTCCCAAACCGCCCTGGTGTGGGCAGGGGCACCTCCCACCAGACCAGGTTGCTCAAGGCCTTGTCCAGCCTGGCCCTGAACACTGCCAGGGTTGAAGCATCCAGTACACCTCTAAGCAACCTGTTTCAGTGTCTCACCACCCTCACATTAAAAGACTTCTTCTTAGTATCTACTCTAAATTTCTCCTCTTTCAGTTTATATCCATTACTCCTTGTCATAGAATCAGATGGTAATAACTCTAAGATCCTTTCATAGAATTAATCTGGCTGGAAGAGACCTCAAAGATCATCGAGTCCAACCCTACTGTCGTCAGTAATCCGTGGCACCAAGTGCCACATCCAGTCTCATCTTGAAAACCTCCAGGGATGGTGAATCCACCACCTCCCCAGGCAGCACATTCCAATGCCTGACTACTCTCTCTGTAAA
>NW_008658567.1:15394-20322 GCF_000695815.1 Acanthisitta chloris | reverse complement strand
TGTTTCTAATTCTGTTTAAACCACATTTGTGCTTAGGGACATGTAGGTTTGTTTTGGTAGGAATCACTAAAACAATAATTCTGCATTTTTGTTTCTCTACCTCACTTTAACTCTGCTCTTTACCTACTTCCATTACAACGTCACATCATGATCCTAAGTACTGTCAAATAACATGTCAAATATAATTCCAAATAAAATGCTAATACTACTAATTGCTACTACTACTAAATAAAGCCTCTTAAAATATAGCTTCCAAAGGAATAGTGTATAACATTGCTTAGCAGCATAAATTAATCCTTGTTCAGTTTTGTGCTTACAAGGTTAAACTGCAAACCAGCAGCTGGGTAAGCTCATTAAGAAAAGACTCATTCCATCTACATTGGCTGCACTGAAATCTGAAGTACAGTCATATTCAAAACTGAAGTAATTTGATGTTAGCAAAATATCTGACTCGGATCTACAGCACACACTTTTCTTTTCCTTTTGCATGAATACTATAAGCATACATTTCCCTGCATATTTTTAGGAATTATTGGCACTGTCTTCCTCAGACAATGTAACAAGATATAATATATCCAAGAAATAATATATCCAAAGGATGATGCAGATTTCCTCTGGACAGATAACTGTCTAAATAGGCTGTGATCCAGATTGTTTCTTTCATTTTTTAACAATTCCTAATTCACAGAAGAAGACAATAGAGCAATTAGCAAGGAATCCTCAAAAAAAAAAAAAACACAACAAAACAACCCAAGAAGAGAAATAGATATTTCTAAAGCTTTTCAGTGTGTCAATCTTTTTGGAACACAAAATAGTGAAAAAAGAAGAGTTCAGAGTTGAAGCAGCAGATTCTCCATTCTAATGCATTATTAATTGTCTTAACAAAAGTGGCATGTACATGTCGACGTTCATTAGAAAATTCAAAACATATTAATCTATTTAAGAACTGTCATATTATGAAGCCTACCTAATGTAACTGATTGTTTAGAAGAGATACTATGCAATTTTCAGTTGACTGTCTGCAAGTTCTACTAATAACCTTTGATGTAAGTCAAGCCTAGTGATCACAGACAAGTGTGGTTCCTTTATCCATATTTCAATAGTCATTTGCATTCATTTTTTGCACAATTAAAATTAATTAGAACATGTGTGTCAAATAGTTAAGAAGTCAGGAACCTGATTTCAGCAGAAAGTTTAATTTCAGTTTCACAGAATTATTTTCTGTATTTTTCTTCTTTTTCTGTCCATCAAGTTTATGTCCTCTTTATTCTATTGTGATTTTGCTCATTTTTCAGCATCAATGGGAAGCAGCCTTTTCTGAAGAAGAGATGAACAATGTTGCCAGTTTTAAGAAGTCATTAAAACAAGACATGAAGGGTGGAAATTCAAGAAAGCAGAGAAATGAGGTTTAGGAATAAGGTTTAATTGCTGCTGAGTGAGGAGAGTGAGAAGACAAACCAGCTAATGTGTTGACAGTGAGGGAAAGAAAGACAAAGGTATGATCAAAACACCAGAACAAAATAGCAACTATACCAGACAAGAAAAGCCATAGTATCACCAAAGATACTCATTTCACCCAAGTAGAAAAGAGAGTAATATCTCAGCCCTAAAAAGTAAAGTGAAAATTTCAATCTGTCCTTTGAATCTCACGTTTTATAAATAGACTTGGACTACAGGGTTTGCCTGGCTAAATAGGTTTCTTATCATTCAAGGGTAAATTATGAAAATATAAATGGCTCGTGATGACTGCATTCAGTGACAACCAATAAACACTAAACATTTTGGAGGAAAGGCTCTAGAGCCTTCCATACAATAAGAACTATCTAATCTAATTTATTTAAAATAATGTATTGCTAGGAGCCCTTTGAAATCAGGTACTGAAGCCATTGTGTGTTGCTGCCTGTTCAACCACTGTCTGTTCCCAACTTTTTTCAGTGTCCTTGGATCAACAAGATTAAATAACACCGACAGTTAAAAAGCCTTGGTTTAACTTGCATAGATATATCTGGAGATCTATGCCAGACCTGAGCTCATTTAAGATGTTGCTTGACAACCTGATCCTTTGAACTCAACCTGTACTTGATCTTGCACCTCTGTGTTGCCATGGCTCCCAGATTAAATAATGTTACTATTTTACCCTAAAGGCACACCAACAACAAACATATTGCAAAGAGGTCTCCTTGGTTGTGCTTTCAGTTCTGGAATACAGATGCACAAACTCTCTTCATGCACAAGCATGCACATCATTAAGATTCTTTTATAAATCTTCAGAATATCCTTTAGGGGGGAAAAAAAAAAAAGGAAAAAAAAGGCTATAACTAGAATTGCTAAAACTCCATTAAAATGATTGTTATGATCTCCTCCCTGTTAACCTTTATGATCACATTTTCCACAGTTGCTCTTAAAGTGCTTCTTGCAAAGTGCCAGAACAGGTGACATTGATAATATGTTCTTCATTTTACCCATGTTATCAATAGGCAAAAATTAATTCTAATAAGTCTTCATCAATAATTATGTTCTCTTAAGAAAATATTGCACTTATCTTTCTGTAAGATATAAGAATGGTAAAGGTCATACCATTGTCACACAGAGTAAAAGTACCTTTTGGCATATCACACACAAATACAGCATAAAATAACAATACCTGTTATGTGTTAGGAATCTAGGAACATAAATGGATTCCTAATGTAAGTAGTTCTTATTCACTGAAAAACATGGCAAAGGGTAGCAGAAAAACATTTTTCTATGAAAGGCTGGAGCTGCAGGAGGTGATTGAAAGCTTTGTGATGTCGTGTGGTAATTGTAAAGTCATGATTGCTAGTTATAGAATATGCATTTGAAATTATTTTTCAAATGTTTACCACACTAGTTTAGATTCAAACTGTGAGATATGTAGTCATGGTGGCAAACATTTCCCAGCAATCACAATATTATCAAAGGACTATCTGTAGTGAAGCAGAATATTCATCTGAAGAGGGTCATTTTGCTTTTATTATGTAATATTTGATTGTATGATTAGAGAGAAAAACAGGATGAAATTCATTGCATCAGATATTATTTTAAGTCTTAAATATTTTGATTAAATTATTTGTCTTTCTTGATCTCTTTCTTGTTCTGTTCCTTTTTCTTCTTCTTGTTTCTGTAGAATTCTTTTTATTGAGAATTTTTTTTAAGATTATGAAAATTTGGACATTTTTTCCCTTCTATTTTTTTTTTGAGACAAACATGGACATATTTTAATTGAAGCTTAAAATTTTGACAAAACCCCACTATATTCCTTTAGTGGAAAATAGCAGAACAATTTAGCTGGCAAGGCAGTGTTGTCATTTGCCTGTTTTCTGTAAGGCACTGCTTTTGTGTATGCATTGAAAGCATTATTGTAAGTTAAAAGGAAGGATGTACGTCTGATGCCTACAAACAGGGATATGAATCCATATATCAGCTCATAAATAGAAGAGGATAGTTTTTCAAATGCTAAGTACTCCCATCTATCCATGACTTAACTCTGAGAGCTAAGCTCCATATGTTTTGCTATCACATATAACATTCCACTGTGGTGCAACATTGCTTAAAAAGGACATTTTTCATCCAGTTTAGATTTTTCTTCTCCAAGGAATGCGAAGTTTTGTCTCAACGAAAGGGTGACATTTTTTGGTGATATTTAATATTTCTCTGTGTGTATTCCCTGCCCTCTGCCCCTGTGAATCCTGTAGTTTTTAAAAAGTCTTTGGAGCATATATTTTTTCAGTGTTCAAGACATGTTATTGTTTCAGTCACTGTTTCAGTAAGGTGCTCTGTTACTGCCAGAGAGCAGAGAGGTCCCATTCAGCTCAGTGTTAGATAACAGATTCTTGAACAAGATTAAAGAAGCAGAGAAAAATCATATGGCTGAGAAATTAGTCTCTATCATATGTAGTACTTTCACCACATTCGTATCTTTGAATTTAAAGGGTGTGCAGTGGCCTCTCACATAAAAGGTACAAGATAATGAACAACTGCATTCTTCATGCTGGAGAAGTTTATCAGATATAGTACTGATTTCTAATGATGAGAAGAAGGGATTGTGGTGGAAGTTTTTTCTTGGGTTTCTGATGGGTTTTTTCTCTGCCTTGGAAAGCAAGATAATAACACACACTGAAACAATTAAGATTAATTTTCTAATTAAACTATAACTATTCTGCATCACTGTGATACGCGTGATCTTGTAAAGAACATCTGAAATTCCATTGTTTATCAGTCTCTGTGAGCTCCTTGCTTCCACATTTTTTTGGCTGTTGATACTGTTTAAAACAGTATTATTATGTATAATCTGCTACCCACATCAATACTAATATACTTAACATTAATGTCTCTGTTGTGTTGTAAGTGCTCTGATTCTCCTGCCTCCTCACCACAAGCTTGTTTGCCATCAATCAAGCCATCATAACATGCCACTTTGAGTTTTTCTTTAATTCAGACACAGTGTGTGGGTCTCCTTTTTGTAAATGCAGCAGTAGGAGCTCTGGAAATGCCAACCCCAGTGCCAGGGTTTCCCCAAAAGGAAAGATTCTTTCTCAAGCCAGCCACAAAGCCTTAACAAAACAAATAAACACAATAATATTGTAGGTTTCGGGTCTGGGGTTGTGGGGTTTGTTTTCTTTTTGGTTGGTTGGTAGGTTGGGTTGGTTTGGTTTTGTTTTTAAAGAGGCAAACCTGCCAGCCCTGTTCTAACTGGGACAACTGGAATTGCCAGCTCTGTAATGTTAGTAATCAGTAATTGAGGTGAGGCTGCTTTTTCAGCCTGAAAATCAATCCTGTGGCTTCTAGTTCTTCCAACCATCACTCACTTCCCCTGCCCTTCCTACTTTTTTAAAACCCTTCTTTATTGTTTTTTAAAGCAGGGGTAGGCCTGTTTTGGACACATTCCCCAGTAGAACTGTATTTCAAGC
>NW_008658567.1:5508-15377 GCF_000695815.1 Acanthisitta chloris | reverse complement strand
CCCTGACATCCCTATTTTGAAGCAGCCAGCTCAAAGGATCCCTTAGCCATTCCCCTTCCCAAGCTTTCAGCTTTATCTGTGTCATCCATCCCTCGTGTTTCAAGTGAAACCCCACATGACAGAGCAGAAGGGTGGAAGGGAGGGAAGAGAAGAAAAAGGCAGCTTTGAAGGTAATGTGGTTGTTTTTTATTTTGACCTACCAATTGTTTATAAAGGGTGTTTTCTGATGCCTCTGACCCTCTCCCGTGTCCATGCCTGTCTGCCACCTCCTCAGTGGAGGAGGAATACTTTGCAAAAGATCTTTCATTGGCTGTGTATCGCCTACAGACTGGAGAGAGACCAAAATACTTCTCACTGGCAGGGAGAAATGTATGGAGGTTGGTGTTTTCCAGTCACAAGGAGCAGGTCAGCTGAAGGTAGTCAAATTGCATTGTTTCTTGTAGTCACACTCTGATAATTGGCCATTTTGAAGTGCCATGTTATACCAAGCAGACTTCATGTATATTTTGGGGGATGTTTGTATTGCTTTATAAAACCTTGGTATTACTTTTGAAGAGATATCAATTAAGCTAACCTAGGTATGAAAGAAACCTAAAAATGAGGACAGGTAAAGTAGGAATTGGCTCAAATATAACCAGGAGGGAACAAGGAAAGAGTACTTGCTAAGGAAGACTGCCAAATGCTTTCTGAAACATCAGACTTTGAAATGTCAAAGAAGAAAATGAATTCAGAGATCCCTGCCCTGTGCAGCAGCTCAGGCTTGTCTTTAACTCCCCTTTCCTTGAAAAGACAGGGTTGAATGGAATCTGTGTGAACAAGAACTTTAATTATGAATTGTTTCTTATTTCAGTGGAATGCACTTAGCCTATTACACTGGGGTGACTGTATTGTGACAGTCAGAATTGCGCTGGTGCTAAGGTTAACATGAGGGGAAACTGGACCCTGTGCAGCAGCTCAGGCTTGTCTTTAACTCCCCTTTCCTTGAAAAGACAGGGTTGAATGGAATCTGTGTGAACAAGAACTTTAATTATGAATTGTTTCTTATTTCAGTGGAATGCACTTAGCCTATTACACTGGGGTGACTGTATTGTGACAGTCAGAATTGCGCTGGTGCTAAGGTTAACATGAGGGGAAACTGGATTTTCTGATAAAAAATGCCAGGCAGAAGAATCATTTTCCAGTTGTCTGAGGGGAGGTCATTACCCATTGAATGCAAATTTTATTGTAAATTTGATCTCAGTGGGAACGATGCACTTGTATGACAAATTGAGGAAGCAGTAAGCAAAGAGGATTTAACATATACAGAATATTAAGGAACTTTACTTCAATAAGTGGAGGCATGGAGCTTCATCTTTCATTTGCGTGGCTTGTCACTGGAAGTGCTCAAACTAAACAACTGAGAGCACCACAGCTACTAGGAATTTGTATGCAGAAGGTGCTAGTTTGCATGTAAAATCAGAGCAAAATGAGAAGAGTTTTAAAAAACAAACTCTTGAATGGTAGCCTAGAAATGGATGGCAGACTGCAGATGGGAGACTATGCTGAAACACAATGTTTGGATATTGCTGGTGTTTCCAATACTTTGGTCCTATTTAAACACCTGTGTCCTCTGCTGAACAGTAGGAGATAACTCACTACAAAATGAGTTGGTTTTTTTACAAGAAACCCTTCTAAGAATCCTCAAAGGAGAACATAGATTTTTTTTCTAATGGTGAAGACTTGTTTGAATTATTAAAAAAAAAATTGTTGCCATGTGGTGTTGCTTGCCATAGTTCTAGCTGGGAAGGAGATGGGTTGATGTCAGGAGTTAGGTACTGTTATGAAGAATTATTACATTAATACTATGGTGACTTCATGCCTGTCTATCACTATGTTATTAAAAAAGTGACAAAAATCTGGGCTTGGTATTGCTAAAAATAGAAGTTAACATATTTTGATTTCCTCCAGAGGATAGTCTATCCTGTGTGCAAAATGTGGGTTTTCTCTGGGGTGTGTGTGTGTTTGTGTGTGTGTGTGTCTATTTGTTTTTGTTGTTGCCTCTGAGGTTTTCTTCAGTCAAGGGAGCACCCATATGCAATAAATATGATTTTGACCCCATGCTTGCATTGCAAATTGCAAAACTCAGATTTTGAGATGTCTGACAGCTTTTCCAAACATCTGCCTCTTTGCTTACCTCACATGGCAAATTAATACTGAATCCTATAATAGATGTCCATAACTCAAATACCCTTGATGTGAGAAAATTCCTCTAACTATAACCAATATATCTGGTTTTCCCAAACTAGGTGATATGATGAAGTATGCTAACTTACAATAAAAACACAAGGAATGCTTCTGATGAATGAATATCAACAGCAAATTTGTAATAATTAATGTAAACTCACTGATCAAATCTTTCTTATGAATTGTTCAATAGAAATTGTTGGTCTGCATGGATATGCTCATCTAATCATGGTAATACAATATCCTATACCATACAAGACACAAAGAGTGTCCCAGAATCCTGTAGCCTTTTGGAGAGAGATACAGGAAAAAAATCAAGAAAGACTTTGTTTTACATTTTTAGCTCCCACTTTTCACTAATCTTTCTTGTTTTCTGTGCTAATCTAATATGGTTTATGGTATAGAATCTCTGGTTTTGCCTTTGCAGCACTTAAAGAAAGTTATAATGGAGTTCTCTTATTTGAAGGAAAATATGAATATAAAACTCTATATACATTGACTGCAACACTTTAATTTAGAGTTATTTTGGTAATATTTGCATACATTTTGGAGAGGTAATAAGAAGAGAAAATGCTATTCAAAAATCTGTTTTAATTTTGGTAATTTTACAGAACACAAAGTCAGTCACACAACCCAATAAATAAGAGTCACCTGTGTACTGATGGACATCTGTTTGACAGGTTTTCCTCATGAAGAGAGAAGACCAAATACCTTGGAGAGTTTTAGGCACTTAGAAGTCAGTTAATTTCAATTTAATCATAATTTCATCAATTTCAGTCCAGGGAACTTTAGCATCTGAATGTCTTCAGGGATGTGAGTCAAATAGACTCAACATATTTAATATCTACATTCAGCCACACAGATTAACACCTAGAAAATGTCTCTGGCATAAGCTCACTCAACCACAAAGGTGTCAGAATTTTGCTTTATGGCATTACCAGAGAAGTTGCTTTTCTTAATTAAACAGAAAACTTAAGATTTTTATTTTTGTCATATAGGATTTAATGGTGCTATCACAGTATGACAGAACAGTGGAGGTGGCAAAGGATCTCCAGAGTTCATCTGGTCCAACCACTTGATTAGACAGGGCAACCTAGAGCCAGGTGCTCAGAACCAGGTCCAGATGGCATTTGAGTATCTCCAGGGATGGAGACTCCACAATATCCCTGAGCAATCTGTCCCAGTGCTCAGTCACACTCACAGGAAAATAAGGTGTCTCCTGATGCTCAGGGAGAACTTCCTGTGTTTCGTTTTGTGCCCTTTGCCTCTAGTCCTGTCACTGGGCACCACCAAAAAGAGACTGGTTTCTATCTGCCTTACACATATTCTTACACCCAGATATGTGCATTTAGAAAACACACAGTCCTGTCACTGGGCACCACCAAAAAGAGACTGGTTTCTATCTGCCTTACACATATTCTTAACACAGATATGTGCATTTAGAAAACACAAATAAATACATAACTGTTAATCTCAGATATATGCCTCTTGCTATCTATCTTGTTGGGCAATCACTGTAATTGATACAATTGTCTTAACTGTGTTATTTTAGAGTTTTTGTTATGGAAAGTATAAACAAAACTCTTTTATATCTTTCATGTTTCCCATTTTCTCTAGTAATTTTCCCAGTACAATATTAATTCTGGTTCTGCAGATGTGCCCTGGAATTTGAGCTCTTTTCCCAGAAATGAAAATGATACATACTTCTATTCTAGAGTTGTGTGTGCCTAAATAGGTTCCAGCTGAAGTAATGTATCACCTCTACTCTAGGACTTCTGTTTGGTTCCTGGATAAGAAAGGGCAATTCAAGCTGAGCTGTTTAATGCACCTTCTGTGTTCCTGTACAGACAGTGGAATGAGAGTCAGGTGCCTCTGAAGGACTGCACATAAATTCTTTCCCTGCCTTGAGATATTAAAACTTTTGTTACCTCTAGATTCAATCTCTTTATATATTTGCTTCTCGTTCAAATAACTACACCAGTTTGATTCCTGCTAGGAAATACCTATAGATATTTTTCTTCATCTTACCATGTCCTGATCTCTATAGGGGTCTGTACTCTTTTTATTATAACTGTTCCTGCATGCACTTTTGTCTGTGCTGGATTTTATGGAACAAACTGTAGGCTCAAAGACACACAGCAGAATTGCCATACAGTGTCAATTTATACTGATGAGTTTTCACAAGCATCACTCATCCCAGGAATTAATTTGTATATTGCACTTTATGACTTTAAGATGTTAGTTCTAAATTTGCCCTTCAGATTTCTCTTCTACTTTTCAATGGTCGTGCATTTAGAAGAAAGAACTGTATCACGTAGTAAATAGCAACAGCTGCAATGGCAACAGTAGCAGCAACAACAATGCAATTTTACTAGCCTTGCCTATAATAATATATAAGATTGACACAGATGTGTTACTTGCAAAGTGCCAGCTGCTGGCACTTCTTTTCTTGTTGACTATAAACGAATGAAAAAGAAGTAAAACAGATTATTTCTGTGACACACCACTTACTTCATAGAGATTTCAGCAAACGTAAGGGCACATTTCATAGCTGAATATATTTTACCCTTGGATACATTCAATTTGTATTCATTTTAGAATTTACTCTGTTAATTAGAAAAGGTTATAAGATTAATAAGTAGTCATTGCTAAAATATGCAATGGAATATAAGCTTCAGTTGATGTTTGTTCCCAAAGAGGCATTAGAGATTAGTTCATACAAATCATAGTGAGCACTATATCCTATCTTTCAAAGCTGGTCTTTATGTTGCTTTATAATCTCTGAGTCATTTCTAAAATCCCTGCCAGAAAAGCCAACAAAAATCCAGCAAACCATACCCTACCAACATAAAATGATACACTGCAATTTCACACACACTTACAGAAGAATTGATTTTCAAAGAATCCTTTGTAGATGTAAGATGAGATAGCTTAGAAACACACAGAGAATTCTACAGCTTTTGAAATGACTCTTATTTGTTAAGAAAATGTAGTGTTAAGCACAGCTGGTTTTTTTTAATGGTTTTCAGGGCATTAGACTGACCCTTAGCATGTGTTACAACCCCAGCCTACATCATTTTTGGGATTCATGATGATGATGATAACCCAGAAGGTAAAGGTGCTCTCTGCAGTTGAGCAAGATCACAGTGTCCAAACTCTGGCTGGCAAGAAAAGTCAGCCACTGTCATCTTCACTGTGGTCACCCAGAGTGGGGCTCACTGCAGAATGCTGTCAGGAAGGCCTCTAGATAGTGGTTAGTGGAGAGATTTGTCCTTGCTTGGGCAGGTTTCCTGATCAGATCACTAAAAAGGCTATTAAGGTCAAGAATTTCTCAATGCTAGGAGGTGGATCATCCACTATACCCTATATCCCTATGATCAGATCACTAAAAAGGCTATTAAGGTCAAGAATTTCTCAATGCTAGGAGGTGGATCATCCACTATACCTTATATCCCTAATCATTTTACTACTGTTTACTGGACTAACCACTCTTCCTTCCATATCAAACTTTCCCACATTAAAATTTGGAGGAAAATGCTCCAAGATAATGCAGAATACCCAGATGCTCTTAACATATAATCTGTGTGCAAGGACATCAACACACTTCTGCCATCACCAGTGGAGTTTCAGGAGAAAGAATCAAATTTCATCATCCACTCTCTTACTTTTCCCATGGATGGAAGGGACAGGTCAGTTTTTAGCCAGACCTGGAATTTTCTCACATGTCCATCATACTTCAGTCACTTCAGTTTATCATGACATTTTCTTAGACTGACTCTTTAGGAAAAAAATTATAGCTTCTCTAGATCTTTATAAATACAGAGCTAGAAAAGACCTCAGAAGCTCACCTGCTCTCTCTGTACTTGTAAATTAACTAAAGATTTACTCTGAATTTTTTTAAAAACTGAAAAAAAATTATCTCAACCTTTCCTTTCTCAGCAAACATATTTATTTCAATATATAGACATCATTCAGATTTTTTTAAAAAAAGAAATATCTACATGCAGACATTTAAATATAGGTGTCAATAATTTGAATCCCAACTCATAGGTCTGCTGTTTCAGAAAATAAAGTATATACAGAAAAGTCCTTTTGTACTTTCCCTCAGAGTTTTGGTACATTTGTTACTATTGAGAGAGTGTGTAAAGGGCATGTCAAGATCTATGAGTTTTGCACAATTCAAGATTAAAATTTCAATGAATTTTTCAAACTTTAAACGCTTTAGTAATTTTTTGAATGGTTGTAATTTGCACAAATTATGTAAACTATAGGTTTAGCTTCAGGAAATGTATGATCTTATTTGAAAGGAAAAAGTCTATGGGAGCCTTAAGAAAATATATTCAGAAAAAAATTCTATGTAACAAGGATTCACCTTTGATCCTTCAAATGCTTTGATATCATGGAGCTAACTCGGTTAAGGAAATTAACATTAGGAATAACAAAGTCAAACAAATATTTATGTAATAAATATGATCTGATTAATTAGCTCTTGTAATTGGGATAGTTTATATTTTGTATCAGTGAATACAAGGAATATTGAAGGGAAAAGAAAAATTCTGCCTAAGGCAATTGAAACATTCAGTGGTACAATAATCGAATTAAAATCAGAAACAATTTTAGTTGCCCATTCACTCACCATTTAGTCTGTTTATTGTCTTTTTTTTCCACTGATAATAAAATCTCACCATTTAGTCTGTTTATTGTCTTTTTTTCACTGATAATAAAACCTGTATTTATTCCTGTGCTTCTCTGTGCAAACTGTTGCGGTGAAATAGAAGCTCAGAAATGTATGAACATATTTTCAGAAATTCAGTCAATGATCCACATATACTATATCCCTTTAAACCAAACACCATTCATCTTTTGAAGACATAAAATCTATATGCATTGTGATCCCTTAAGTGTACCCACAACTTCATGTGTAAAAATAGCCTTTATTAAAAACATATCATAGTTCTTTATTATACCATAACATCTTACTGCTTTATATAAATATAGATTATAAAACTGTTCTATTAGAAATTAAATATTAATACGCTTTCAAAACACAAGCCTCAAAATGCAGCTCGTATTTCACTTTTAGTGCTCAGCTGAAAATCCTCATGGCTTTTCAAAATAAATCTGAACAGCTATGAGACGTTTTCATTTATGACTAAAGGCTCTCCACATTAGTCCTTGCTGTCATAACAATTAATAGACAGATTTTGCAATATAGTTTTGAAGCCTCCAAAACCAGTGTGATATCTCTCTGAAGTGCTACATCACTGGGAATACTGAATGATCAAGGACAAGAACCTTTTTGACTGTGGATTAAACTTCCACAGATTTCAGTGAGACCTTATAAAAATGATCAGTTAGAAGAGGTTTTTATGAAACGTTTAAATGTTTATTTGTACATTTGATTGCAATGTGGTTACATAGTCATTTAACTAAAAACTTCCCATTTTGTACTGCAACACGTCTTAAATTAGCTAACTTGAATATTGGCTAGTTTCCAGTGGGTACAACATAAACCTAATACTCTGAATTATTTCTTCAGTTTCCAAATTATATTGTTTGTACTCTAAAATTCTGTTTGGAAAAAAAGACAGACTACTGAGCTCTCTAAAATTCTGTTTGGAAAAAAAGACATTCAGACTATTGAGCCTTCAGCCAGGTTTCAGGAGGTCACTAGAGAATAGACACGTGCTTAATTATCAAGTTTAATCAGTGCCAGTGTCTGGTCAGGAGAACATTGTTTTCACTACAATGATTGACCCACTTTGTCTTTCACAAACAGACTATGCAGAACAGCATTATTAGGTGTCATTTTTTTCCAGATGTTGATGGTAAGTATCAGCATAAACCATAGAGTTACAGAGGATTAAATTATCATCCCAGATTATTTTTTACAAAATCAGCAAACCCACAATAGCTTTTGGAATGGCCATGCTTAAAAATTAGCAGCTTTTACAAATACTCTGATATTAGGCCCCTGAACACAGAGGTTCAAGTTAGTGGAAAAGTGGCTGAACCTACACAGGAACGTGCTGATCATTTTCAGTGCTTAAGAAGCACAAACAAAGGAATCCCATTCTTACCATGTAATCCTCCTTTTTGGAAATTATGCATACATGTAGTGTCATCTGGGCAAACCACATTCTTTCCTTCTGGTTTGACAAAATATTTTTTTTGAATCACACCTCTGGGGAAGAACAACCAATGTGAGGCATTACAAAGAGTAAAATGAGCTCCCTTTCTTTCGTTGACAGGAAAAGGGAAAAAAATAAAACAGAAACCAAGATTATGTCACTTATTCCTTAATCTTCTATCTGTCTGACAGCAACAGGAGAGATCCTTAACAACCCAGACCCCTAATAAGTGCTCATATACAGAGACTCTGCAAAAGCAGAGAGAAAAGTGTGGCACAGAGCCTGAGGAATGATGCTAAGGAATCCCAGACACTGTGAGAAAGAGAGTTGAAGCAGGAACAGAATTACTGGGTTTGCACTGAAAAGAACAATATTGATTCTGAGATTTAGGGGCAGAAATAACTGTTGGGCTAGGAATGAACAGGTGTGGGTTCATTAAAGATTTCTGTCTCACTCACAGGCACATACACACTTTTTTGATTTAGGTACCAATTATTTCTATTTCATCTTGCTGTTTGTTTTGCTGCTCACCCAGCAAATGTTTAAGATTATTAAACATGGGAATTTGATCTTTTCAGATGAGCTCACTGAATCTTAATGACTCGTATTTTCGTGTGATTACAGAAGAGTTCTGATAGAAGAGGATTCATCCCTGGTAAAAACATAAATAAGAAAAAAAAATGCATTACCTATCATTTTATAACAGAAAACCACTGCATATAAATTTACAGATATAAAATGTTTCTGCCAGAGGCACTTAAAATTATCATTTGTTCTTCTGTCCAATTTCATGAAATCTTCCTATGCCAACACTTTACAAGATTGTAAGTAGGAGCTGACAATGAAGGCATGACTTGGTCCACCATAAGGCACTATACTCTAGTGAGTGTACTTGTTCTTGAGAACTGTCAGGACTGTTAACTATTTCACTGTTCATCAAAGCATGTCAGAAAAGAGAGAGAGTTTGTTCTGTGAAGAGGTGCTCAGTCAGCTGTGGCTGACAGCTCCTTTCTGTGCCATGAATTTATGGCTTGGAAAGTGTATTTATTTACTTTTTTTTTCATTGGTTTTTTTTTTTCCTTTCCCTCTCCAGCCCCCCAAAATTCAGGAGCCCAGCAGCACTCTGCAAGGCATCTGGAAGGATATGCCTCTGTTTTATGAGACCAGGTTTTAGATGCCCTTGACCAAGCTGTGGCCCATTTGATCACAGACATGTGCTGTCCCTCAGAAGACACATCTGGAGCTGGATTGCTTCTCACCTGTGGTAGCCCACAGCTGGCTCAGGTGTTCTAGCCCACCCTTGCAGTTTTTGACATAGCTATGCTTCTTTTTGGGGAAAGCCATACCAGTTAGGAAACTTAATGAGACCCACCCTTGCAGTTTTTGACATAGCTATACTTCTTTTGGGGAAAGCCATGCCAGTTAGGAAACTTAATGAGACACAGTTTTCTGGTATCAGTGCCAGGTATCTCAACTTAGGGCAAGTCAAGATTGAAGAGCCAAATTAAAGCATAG
>NW_008658567.1:0-5473 GCF_000695815.1 Acanthisitta chloris | reverse complement strand
ATCCAGACCTTTCTGCTAAGGGCAGTCTGTGAACAATAATGTCCTGGTGCCATCATTTAATAAACATGCTAAATCAAACTGCTAAGGTCTGAAAAGCAGTTTGAAAACATGACCCTCAAATAGCTGGAGAGCAATCTAATGAGGAAATTGTTGTAATTGTGTAAGGACTAGCAAAGCTTTATACCAAGTCTCCAGCAATGCTTAATGGAGGAAAATGTTCAAATGTGTTATCAAAAGGCATATAACATGTACTGAATAGAGTGCTGCTAATGGCAGCATACAAACAGCTTGATTAATTAAAAAATACATGCTGGAGGATGACAACCAACAGGAAATGAATAGTGTACTGCGTAAGGAACTGCTTACTTTTGTGAAGAGGAATTGTGGTTTTGATTCTTTACATTGGACTGCTGACCAAAGAGATTCAATTTTGTGCTGTTTGTTCACAATGCTATGTACAGGTAAATATCCTTGGATAAAGAAATCTGAGTACTGCTGACCAAAGAGATTCAATTTTGTGTTGTTTGTTCACAATGCTATGTACAGGTGAATATCCTTGGATAAAGAAATCTGAGTGACAAAAGCAATACCAAGCTGGTCAAGCCCTAAATTAATGTGCTTCCTTAAGAAGACAGAGTTAGATATAAACTCTGGACCAGACAGCTGTGGCCAGTGGAAGAGCATGTATGGCAGAGCTGCTGAAATGTCCTGGAGATAGGATGTGGCCAGTGGGGCAGAGCAATCACTAGCTGAAGGGGGCTATGTAAGGGCTGACCAATGCTAACAATTTACATGTGGTCTCTTTTTTTTCTTCTTAAATGTATTGATAATTCCCCAGCCATTCCTTTTCTCATGAGCATCCTTGTACCAAAGTCTGAGCTCTACCTACAGATGATGTAGTCGTTCTGCCCCCATCCACCTGAGCTCTACCTACAGATGATGTAGTCATTCTGCTCCCATCCATGATACCTACTACTGACCCATTCTTCCTTCCAGCAGTGGATTTGGAAACTGCATCATTCACTTTTAAATAGGACAAATGCACTTCTCTTTGCAGGGTTCTTCACAGCCTTCTCCAAACTTTATCAGGGAGCTTTCACAGTGACCAGCATGCCCCTTTGCATCTTTTCTACACCCACCCCCACAATGATTCCTGTAACACACCTTTTGCATAGTCCCATCCAGACAAAACAAATCCCTTATGCAATTGAAAGTATTGTTTCATCTTCAGTTTCTGTCTTTGCCAGAAGCCATGAGAGATTATTACGAACAGGTGGCAGTAGCCAAAGCCCTAGATTTTGCTTTATTATTTGTGTGCATTTACAGCCTTCCTATGTGACAGTCTCATTTAGTCAGTGCTACAGGCAATCTCTGTCTGTACCTAAAATATCTTTAACAGCTGCACGTAGGGAACAATCACAGGGGAAGGAAAAGAGCACACAAAGCAAAAGGCAACTTAGAAAGGAATTGGAGCCAAAGGAATTCAAGACTGGGGTTCTTTTATTACCTGAAAGGACACTTATTTTGTGGAGCATGCAGAGTCTGCTTTTACTGATTCCATTTTTGTTGATATTTTGTCCGTTGCCATTGTTTGCTTAATATAATTTCTCAGAAGATACATAGTGGCTTCATGCAGCACATTTAGCAAAGTAGCTGTGAAACTGAAAAATTGGGTTATTCTCTACAGAAGACAACTATTTTATACAAACACATGAAATATCTGTGAATCTTGGCATTATATATTGGGATGTGTGACAAGTTCCTATAAACTCACAGACACAACCAAGAAATAGTGTGAAGAAAATATTTTTCTCTCTTTTCAAACCTTCAGCTGCAAAGACTAGGGGGTAGTATCTTTTTAGCTCTTTTTCTGATACTCACTGAAATGTTTGTATTTAAAAGGGTTTTTCTGTCCTTCCTTCCCAAAGTCCTTGTAGCACTTATTATCTCACAAAGTTTGCCTTATCCCTTTCTTGCCACCTTGTCACCACTTCAAAAATTGTTAAGCTAGAGCTGAGAAAAATCATTCAGTCTGTGTAATCCCAGAGTGGAGACCTTAAACTGGCAAACAGAAACCAATTTATGACCTCTTTACAAACTATCCCTCCCTCTGTTTCCATCCTTTTCCTTAGATTTTCAGCTTGCTTATAAGTCTTTTGACTGGGTGATTAGATGGAAAGTGCAGTATAGACCAGTTTGTCATTGGAAACCCCATCAGGACTGCCTGACATCCCAGGTCAGCCTGCTAGTTTCAGACACTTGTTTAAATCCCAATTAATTTCCTCCTTTCCTCCACCCATGCTGCAGCTTTGAGATTGCAATAGAAACAGGTTTCAGGATGTCCTAGTTTCCCAAGGGATAAAATTAAATATTTTCCTCATCCCAGTAGTGTAGGATGGTGAGTAGGTTATGAGATTCATGTTGTCTCCACTTGCAAGGTGTTTTCACTTGTTCAGCGTATTAGTTCCCTGAGGAAATTTAATTGGAAGTGTATAAGAAAGGAAGATCGACTCAGGAATGTTAAAAATTATGTGGTGTTCCTCATAACCAGTATAAGAAAACTTATTTTAGAGTATGTAATGTGCAAAGAGATAACCACTCTTTTCCCAGTCTTTTTAGTCCCATGTTACAAAAGAATAGCAGAAACATGTGCAATGTGTCTCTGATACCAGTGCAAGAGTGCCCACACATGCCCACATTTTTTTCTCATTTTTTCCATGTTTATATTATCTGAATTATCAGAGGGTTTTGCTTTCTCCACTCCTCAATTTATTCTGGACAAATATTTGTCTATCCTATCATAAAACCCTCCGCTAACTGGGATTCTATAACATGCCTAAGTACTCTCTTTTGGTGCTTCACTAAATATTCTTAACTCAAATAATTTCCCTCTAATTCCAAAGAGAATGAAAAAATGAAACAAAACACCCCACACATACTCAATTGCTTCCAAATAATTTTCACTTAACTCCTCTCTGGCAAGTTTTATAACCTACATTTAAATGTACAAAATAAAAGTATTTAAAGTTGAGCTGACTCTCCATGGCTCCTTCTAAAGTCCATGGAGAAAATCAGGCACTTCTAGACTTATATTCACCTGATCTATTCTAGCTAATCCGTAAGATTAATCATGACCTGGAAGTTCTGACTTCAATCACTTAGCTAGAGAAGAATCTCAAGGAAATTAACACATAGAGCTAGAATTTTACATTTCCTTTAGCAAGGTCTACCTAGAGAATAACATAATGTTGTTACTAAAGCCTTATGATATATTTCTGAATTAAAGCCAATCTTTCCTATGGTGTCCAGAATCAGCCAATAACATAGCAATAGGTGCTCAAACATCCATAAGTAATGTGGCATATCACAGTCAGTTCAAGTTTGAAAAAATAAAAAGTGAGGAGGAGCAAAAAATAAATGAGCATAAATTAAAGCTGCCCAAGGTCTTTTCACAAATACATGAGGACAATAACTATTATGAGACCAGAGAGTCGATGCATACAAATGTGAAAAGGTGAATGAAAGAATTCATGATTCATATAATAAACAAAATAATTAACTCCTTTTAAAGAATCTAGAATTTAATTAAACACTGAATGAAACTAAATTAACAGGTTTCCAGCTGTTATAATAAATGTGGAGGGAACTTTCCAAATATTAGTGTTTTCAGACACACAGCAGTGATGTGAGTGCCTCTGGAGTGAATGTCTACCCTCTTTGATTTACCCTTGGCCTCTACTCATCTCTGTGTGCAGCAGTAACACAAGGAGTTCACGCCATCAGAAAGTAATGTGCAGACTTCAATCAAGGCACCCCTTGGGGAAGATTCAAGACAACCAAAAGAAATAAGGAAAAAGAAAGGACTTGCTTGTAAGCTTCCATTTCATGCTAAGATAAATTTGCTTACATTTCTGCAAGAACACGAAGCAAATCTAAGTCATAGTTTCCAGTCATGAAGTTAAGCAGTAAAGATTTTCCCATTTTTATGTAAGAATTCATTTTTTTAGTTTTTCAAATTCCTGTTTTTTTCCAGAAGATTACCTTATTCAATACAAAAAAGACAAGTTACACATAGAATTATCAAATTTTCAACATTTTTGTTTTATGCCTTGAACAAGAGGTTTTACTATATGAATTCCAGAGGTTGCTTACCGCCAACATTTCCATTACTTTTTTCAGTACACACTTTGTAGCAATGTTTGGCAATAAGAAGTGGAAAACCCATGTGACATCTTCAGAAAAGTCTTGAATAATAATTTTTTTCACTGGATAAAGCTACAAATGAAAAGCACTAGTCAAAACAGAAAGACAGACATCTGACCTCCAAGTACTTTTTCCTTTTTGTGGGCCCTGGATTCATACAACTTCACAACTGCAAGATTTGATTCAGATACTGGGTTTGAGTCAAAGAGGTCTGAAGAGCACTTGGTTAGGCTCATTTTTTTCCCCTGGGTTTGAGTCAAAGAGGTCTGAAGAACACGTGGTTAGGCTCATTTTTTTCCTCTACATCTAACATAAAAATAAGTAAACAGAAAAGTGGACAAAAGGCAAGCATTACATACATGTTATCAGAATTTGCTTCGTGTTACATCTTGTGGAGTTACTAAAAGTGGACACATTTTAATGTGAAAGGCTGGCTTCATATTTCTGCAGCTCTCAGTGCTGAAAGGCACTGAGGCATCCTTGAGGCTGCCTACTGGGAGTTCTGGAGTATAAAAATAACTAGAGGGCTTCACATTTGATTAACAAAAATAAACACCTCAGTAACTTCTGAACTGTGAATCAACAAGTGAACACTACTTAGCTGTAAATGATTGAGTTCTAAATGAAAAAATATTTGCTGAATTTCTGATCACCCAGAAGAAATTTGCATTGCAGATAAATGACACTTGGAAAGGGTCATATCAATTTTTGTGTGTGTTTCAACACTGCTGAAGCTTAATTTATGTACTGCCATTGGAGAGAGGAGTGTATAATGGATTATTAATCATTCCAACTTTCAAAGAGCAAATGGGTGGTAGTCCGGATTCCAGACAAAGCAGGAAGAGAATTAGGAGTTATAAATAGCAAATTACACAGCCATGCCTGATTGAAGTTTTCTTGGGAATGTGGCATTCCTCTTTTTTAAAAGGTTTTCATTCAATTCTTGATTCACTCTCAGGTTATAATGCTTTATTGCCTTTGTAAAATAGTTAACAAGGTTGCACGCACCAAAATAACTCAGGCTTATTTATATTCTCACATACCTTTTTTCTTTTGGATAAGTAGGTTGAGTAGCAGAGCAAGAAAGCTCTGCTCTTTCAGCAGCTGCTAACACTTAGGATGAGAACTTAAAGGGCCAGACTGATAGTCTGGTTTTGGCAAATGGTTGCATTGGTGTGTTTTTGAATCTTAAACACTTTTGTTCAGTGATAGTTGATTCATTCCAAGGCAGACAGAAGTACTTTTCTATATCTAGTTCTATTTCTTCCTG
>NW_008658566.1:0-18429 GCF_000695815.1 Acanthisitta chloris | reverse complement strand
CCTAAACCCATGCTGGCTGGATCTGATATCTTGCCCATCCTGTAGGTCTGTGTGATCACACATAGGATGGTCTGCTCCATGACTTTGCCAGACACTGAGGTCAGGCTGACAGGCCTGGAGTTTCCCAGGTCCTCCTTGCCACCCTTTTTGTGGATTGGCAAGAAGTTAATAACAATAGAATCATAGAAAAATAGAAAGGCTTGGGCTGGAAGGGGCCTTAAAAATCGTCTAGTATCAAATCCCCTGTCATGGGCAGGGAACCTTCCACTAGACCAGCCTACTCAAAGCCCCATCCAACCTGGCTTTGAACACTTTCAGAGGTGCATCAGCCACAACTTCTCAGAGCAACATTAGGGAAATGGATCTTGGTCAACCTGTTGGTAGAACTATAAACATGAGGAATGATACTTATCACTTCAGACTCTTCTGTGATACAATCAGAGAAGTAACCATGTGAGATGCTCATGATAAGAGAATAAGCCAGAATTCTCTCACTTGTTAATCTTTCTGGAGCTGGAAGATAGCTCATTCCTCACTAACTTCAGAATATCCTGCCCCCCCCTTCTCCATCTTCTCCTAAATCCTTTACTAGTACCTGTCCATAGATGGAAAATTATTTATTGCTTTAATTTCCATGGTATATTATCCTTGCTGTTTGCTTCAGGCAATATCCTATGGCTTTTGCTAGCTTCCACTTTGGATACCTCCTTGTGTTCATTGTGGCATCTTTGTTTTCATATCTGCTGATGAAATATGTTGTCTTGAAGATTCCTTAGGGAGCTTTCCATGCCCTCCCCCTAATCTTACTTTTTATTGATGTTCTCTATTCCCAATGAGATTTGATACCCAAGGACTTCTAGTTGTCTGTGTTGATTTATTGCCTCTTAGCCCTGAACATCCTAACAGCACCACACAACATATTAGCAACTTTCAAAGACTTTGACTTTAAACTTGAATTCTGTGAATTTGCACAAGTGTTTGGTCATGTTCTTATCTAACAAGAGGCTGAAAAAATATTTTACTTTTTAGCAAGACCATACTGCTGATCAGTTTTGTTTTTCTGCAGTGCCTGAAGGCTTAGGACAGTTGTGGTACTGTGTAGCTTTTTAAGGGCAGTCTGGCTTGCAGGTCCTACTTGTAATAGAAATGTATTGGCCATTTAATTGGACTAATGGGAAAAAAGGAGACAGAAAAAGAGATGAAATTTTAATTTTATTTCATGTGAAAATTAATTTCTATTGGTAGTTTTTGGTGATGAGAAGGGTATGTTTCTGTCTAATTATATAGCAGGACTTCCATAATTACAATTTTGGTTTTCTAGCTTACATCAAAAACTATCCATCCCTCCCCTGGTTCTTAATATTTCTTCTAATGGGCTTACAACCCTGTTGGAGGGTTTATATTCTCCCATGTGGATGAATTCCACTGAGCATAAGGTAAGACTTATTGTTAATGCCTTGCTGCAGAGATCTCTGGGATATGCCAAAGTCGCCAGTTCATCTGAGAGTATTCCATCAGTTTTCAGTTGTAATGAACAAAAGAGCAAACAATAAAGCAAAAAAGAAAGAGAAGATATGTCTTCTTTGTTTTGTTCTGATGGAGATCTTTTGTCTTACTCTAGAGTAGATCATGTCTGTGTACAAGCTTCTGTCATGAAATTAATTGCTGCATAGTGTTTAATATTTCTGAAAGATTTTTGTGGCATACTTAGCTACTTGAATTGTCATTCAAGGTTAGTTTTAACATATAGAGGAAACTTCATACTTTGATATCAGTACCATCTAGCAGGAGATACCACCAAATGTCACTACAGCATTGCAATACAGATGCTTTGAATGTGCTAAATATATAACATTTTGAGTTTTAACTTTGAGTAATTTCTCACTGTTTCATTTCACTTCCACAGTCGAGCCCCCTCACGTCTCTACTGCATCCACACTAGCTATTGCTATTTCAGGAACTTCATACTTGAAAAGAAACCCAACAAAAACATAAATTTAGAACGATGCAGAGAGGAAATAAAAACAGAGGTCAAGATTAATTTTGTGCTCTTCCCCTAGCAGTTGGCCTTGTCTTCCCATGTTTCCTTCAGTGCTATCTAAAAGAACTGTCCGAAATACAGGCCTAAGAGAGATTAGAAAGGTGGGTATGAGGGCAAAAATTTCTGCTTTTCTTTCATTGACTTCCATTATTCATGTTCAGCAGTGCACTGATGAGTGACAGATTCATGGATTCTTTTGCATAACTCAGCCTTTCATACAGAAGGGGGAAGATATTCCAAAAGTCAGATAATGTGATTATGAAGCATAAAGAGTATCAGAGAGAATGTGCAAAGACAGCAGTAGAACTCAGTGTGTTAACTTTTTTTTCAAGCAGGCTGAATCTTAAGCAGTTTCCTTTTATGTCCACTGCAAATGAACTGCAGTTGGTGTTGAGAGTATTTGAAATGAATTTTTGTATATATATAAATGTATAAATGATGTCCTTTATTTGCTTGAAAGTCATCTCAGACAAATAATGAGGAGGTCATCATTACTTACACTCCATTACTTGGAGTGAAAATTATAACTAATCGCTACAATCCCATTAGTGAGAGATGTCTTTGCCCAAATTAAGGTGCACATGAGATCATATGCCAAAGCCAATCATATGTTGATAACATAATAATAGAATAATATAAATATAATAATACGGGGTTTATTTAACAATAAATGTGAGTTAGAGAGAGAAAGATATAGAAAAGAGGAGCGGGGAAGAGAGAGGTAGTCACCACCCATGGATCCCGTGGCATCCTCTTGGTCCTTCTTCACTCTGGGCTTCTCAATGGTGGATGTCCCAAGTCATTCTTCTGGTAGTGGGGATCCTGAATCATGCTGCTGGTGGTGAGGGTCCCAGGTTGTTCATCTGGGAGTACAACCTTTATACAGTCCAAATTCCAAGTATCCATGGAGGCATATGTTGGCTGTCTTTGTGCCAGCTGACATTGGCTCTATTGGACAGGGGAGAAACTTCTTGTGGTTTCTCACAGAAGTGACTCCCTCCCTGCCAAAACCTTGCCACGGAAACACAGTCCAGTGCCTCATGCTTGTAGCTAAAAGTTTGCATATGATTCAGCTAACCATGGGAAATAAGTATATATGTGAAATTAAACACTTGCCTGAATGTGTTGTATAGGAATGTTTACTGCCAAGAAGATCTTCCTCTTCAGAAAATGTTATAGGAAGAAGCTGTAAAAAATGAATGTAGTCAGCATGAAATTGATGTTTTCCACTGAATGTTTAAAGCACATATTCAGCCCTAATATTTCTAGAGAATATTTCAGGGAGGCCTTAGATTTCTTCTGCTTAGTAAAATGTTTTTGCTGCTGCGATGGCCTCTCCATCACAACTGGCTGGCTGTATGCTTAATTATTTTTTGCTACAACAGTGCACAAATTCAGGAGCTGCATTCTAAATAGATCTGCCCAACTTGGGCACATGTCTGTACCAAAACCTTCATGTGACTTGTGAATACATCTTCTTTAATTTGGAAATACAAGCTGGCAAACTTAATCTAAGGTGGGAATTTTTGTGTCTAATTTGCTGCACTTACTCCCACTCACCCAAATCTATTTCTATCTGCATTGTCTTTATGAAAATATAAATGATCTGTGAGAAAGCTCAGGTTTTCAATTAACCTAGCACCTGGAGTTTGGTAGTCTGTGGACTCTGTGGGACAATAAACAATAGTTTAAACTGCACTTGGTTGATATGTGCATTTTGAGAGACATAGGGTTTCTTTTCCTGTTCATGCAACATTTAATAGAGCACAGTTACAGGCTGAAGAATGTACAAGTACACCTACATCCTTTGTCTAGGAAAGTATGAAAAGGAGGCAACACCTAAGACATATTTTGTGTTGAAAGTATATTTATGGATGCACAATTAATTTCTCAGATATTTTGTTGTTCAATTTCAACATCCTGTAAATATTACGGACAAGAAAAGATCCTGATGTGGATTTGCTTAAGAGCAAGGTGTAAGCTCTCTTTTTAATGGATTCATAAAGGGGTGGTAGCAGTGTGTTTTCAGCCTTTCCTGGCATCTAAATCTTGATAAATAATTCAATAAAAATCATTTCTACAGTGACTAGTAATTAGGTTTATGCCAGAAAGGACAGTTTCTCAGATAAAAGAATGAGGGCCCTGTTTCTCACATTGCTCAGACAAACATCCATCATTGTCCACTATCAACATAACAGCAGATCACACTTTTCATACAAAGCAAGCAGTGCAATTTCCATTTAAGAAATTAAGGCTGGAATATATCCTTATATTTTTTAGTATAACTGTGATATGTCACCCAGTTAGCCTGTGCTTAGTCCTAAAGCTATCTTAAATTTCAACTGGAATTACACAGGAACATGAGCTTTACCATGACTGGCTCTTAGAAAAATCAATCTTTGCCCTGTCTCCAGTTATTAGCCAACCTTTTCCAGTTTAGATGACCAGAGTGTTCAGGAAAACTAATTGAATTCGTCCACCTAGACCACACCAGGTGCTCTGTGAACTGTTAAGCATTTAAACACTGATCGAAAGTATTTAAAGGCACAAACTTTATAAGGCACAAACTTTTTAAGAACTTTCCAAACTTCTCATTTGTAGGCCCTGATATGGGATTGCTATTCAACCATCTACCATTTTTAGCCTTTCACTTCAAAGAGATGTCCCTGCTTTGTAGTACCTCATATGCTACCCAGTTTCTTTGACTGTTTTGAGTAGTTCATAGATTTTCAAAGTTCACTGTGTTCTTGAACAGCTTCTGCTGCTGTGACTGCTTGTTTAGGGGGTCAGAGGAGGGCAACCTGGTCAAATAAATTTTTGTACCAAAATAATTGCAGCAATCCTATTTAGTCTGCCTTGTCAGAATCTTTTTGACTTTGTGAATTTCTGCATTTCAAGGCATAATAGTGCATAAAAAGACCTTTTTTTTTCCCATTGAAAACATTAAATAAATAATGACAAGAATGAGCAATACTTCACTACACTCTAATATTATGCAACCAACATGCCTGATGTAATTTATCAGACTTTTACAACTCCTTTTGCTGCCCAAGGAACTGTTCCATGAAAGATATTCTGTAGAGTGGGAGAGATGTGGGGAGGTTTAGTTATGTTTTATTTTTATGACACACATCAGTGTGGATTCATTAAATTTGCAGAAAAAAAAAAAAAACAACCCCGCCAGTCACAGAAATCTTCCCTTTGCTTCTTTCCATTCTTATTTTCTACCAGGGTTTCACAGATGGGGACTATGCCCTCCTGCTTCCCTCTGAACCACTAAGCCAGCAGCCCAGAGTTGTATGCCTGCAAGGAACTCAACTATTTTCCTTGCTGTACACTTAATATTTAATATGTAACATTGAACTCTGTGTTCTAAGTTAAATTGTTCAATTGTCTATGTATTATTCAGCAGGGGATACAGTGTTAAATAAGCAGGATTTTCAGGACCATTTATATGAATGGGTCTGATTACGTAACATCTCCTTGCTTTATTGTAGGTTCATTATTACTTTTAATTCTTTCATTATTTGATTAAGTTTAAAGCAACTCAGTTTGTCATGCAATACTCTTCTAGCATTGACCTCCCTTCTAGGTAAGTGCAAATGTGCAGTTAGCACCTAGCCTGAGTGCATAATGCATGCAAAATTAATAGATGGGCAAGATCTGCTTGAGTGTTACACAACCAGGACAGATTAATGTGCAGGGATTAATTTGCCCACCCCCCCCAGTTTCTTACAGAGGTTTAGAGGTATTTTGAACAGTATTCTTTTATTAAATAGGGTGGAGGATTCATACTTGCTGGCACATGTGAATTACTTGTGCATTCCCATCTCTTGTTGTTACTTATCTCACAGTAAGATAAGCCCACCAGAGTGAATTGCTGTGCAAGCATATAGTAAATCTAAGGTGTTGTCAGTGAACCACAGAGCTCACAACTGAATCTAGAGAATGGCCAAAGAACCACAGCACAGATTTTCTATGCTTTATTTATTGGCCAGGGATTTAAGTACAAAAAAAGTCAGGGCCAGTTTTGCCAAAGTGCTTAGTTGCTTCATTTCCATTTATATGAATGTGAATTAAATGCCAAATTGCTGGTTAAAAGACTGGTTGACAGTGACATCTAAAAAAATTATACCAGGTCTTGGCTAGAGGCATAGAATGTCCTTAAGTTTGCTGATACCCATTACAAAATAAGCCCAGGTTTTATCACAATCACTGGGGTAATTTGATGCTTGATAAATAATAATAGACTTCCCACCCTCAGTGTGAAACCTAGAGCTGCTATGATATGATTCCTCAGGAAGTAGGTAGGGGACATGGCTGTTAGCACTTATCCTATCTTCCTGCAGCAGTAGAAATTCAATCTAACAAATCCCCTTTGAGATCTGAGGGAGAAGGCAATGTCTAGTACTATCAAGAGAAGCAATTTTTTTCTCTGTTCAGTCCATGACAAATCTTATCAATCTTGCCTGGGCAAAACCACCGTTCCTGGATTGTTAGAAATCATCTTGTAATTTTCCAACCTAAGTCTATTTCTGAACATTATATATCCCATTGATCTTGTGCCAGAATCATACTTAAAGTTAGCTAACTCTTCCACTATCTTGACATTCAGCCTTTGCAAGCATGAGTCACCATATCCTCACTCAACCTCTATATTCCTATGCCAAGTTGAGCTTTTTGTGTATCCTTGTCCCCCATTTCACTTTTTTCTCTTGAAAATAGGTGCTTAGAAATGTTAAACACATTTCTGTCTGAGGCCACACCAGGCTTTTTGGCAACTGTATGAATAATTCCTTACCTGTACTAGAACAAATTCAGGATGCTATGCCATTTGTACCTGTACTGTGTCCATAAATTCATAAAATTTCCTGAGTTGGAAGGAGGCACTCACAAGGATCAGCAAGTCCAACTCCTGATCCTGCACAGAACAGCCCCAAGAATCACACCATGTACCTGAGAGAGCTGTCCAATTGCTTCTTGAACTCTGGCAGACTTTGTGATGTGACCACCTCCCTGGGGACCCTGTTTCAGTGCCCAAGCACCCTCTGGGTGAAGAACCTTTTCCTAATATCCAACTAAATCTGTCACAGCTCCATGTGACCCCTTGGATCCTGTCACTGGTCACCAGAGAGAAGAAATGAGTGCCTGCCCCTCCACTTCCCATTGTTAGGATGTCATAGATTGCTACAAGGTCTCCCTTCAGTCTCTTCCAGGTTGCACAAACCAAGTGACCTCAGCCCCTCCTCGTATGGCTTCCCCTCTAGACCCTTCATCATCTCTGTATCCTCCTTTGGGCTCTCTCTAATAGCTCTATATCTTTCTTACTTTGTACTGTGAGGAACTCACTCATGGGCTGAGCTCTCACAAGCACAGAAATGAAGCTCTTTGGGGATGAGTGAAGACAGGGTGCAGTCCATTGGACATGTGATAACACGGGAGACAGCAAAGGAATTGAGTTAACTTTGAGGACACAAATTGCTGTTTATTTCATCTCTGGGGGACATGATTTTGCCCTTACCAGCATCTGATTTACTATTCCCTTGTGTTTAGGTGATTTGATGGAGTCCTTGTTTTCTACACAGACCTGTTGCAATAACATCCCTGCTGAATTCACAGCTAGTTCACAGCCTTGGAGAGTCCTGGCAGGAGTAGCTGTCCCTGAAGGGCTGCAGCCCCGTGAAGGGCTTGACCCAGGTTAGGGAGACAGGGGAGGAGGATGGACTGGCCCAGAGAGGCTGACAAGGACCTATCCAAGCCCCATTTCCACCCTAGTGCCCTTGGGGAAAAGGAGGCAGGAATCAAGGGCAGTAGGGGGAACTGGGATAAGTGAGTGGAACATGATTTTTTCCTTTTTGTCTTTCTTTCTCCATACCAGACTCTATTATAATTGTGAATAAAATAAATTAATTTTCCCCATATAATCCTGTTTAGCCCGTGACGGTCACTGGTAAATAATCTCCCTGTCTTTTTCTCAACCCATGAGCTTTCTCATCATGATTTTCCTCCTTGTATCTCTGAGGAGGTGGAGTGACTGCACAGCTGAGTGGGTGTTTGGCCTTTAGCCAAGGTCAACCCAGCACACAGAAATGTAGTAATGACTATATTGCCTGGTTCTTATGGGCTTCTCAAAGTGATTTTTTAAGGATCTCAGTGTACACTTTGGATGGCTGAGAGAGGTGTCTTGGCTCTTCAGAAGTGACTGGGCACATGGAGGTTGTGGTCAGTGTTTTTTCCACACTTGTGAGAGTCTACTCTGAGCCAGAGGCCATATAACAGGGATACATGTGTCTGCACCCAAGTTAGTAAGTCCTGAGAACCCGTGATGTATATCAGTTCAGGCTTTGATACTCACTAATGCAGCTGCATGTCTCTGCCTATACACTCAGGCAGCAGAGCCTGGCTATTTTTGTTTTCCCTGCCTGCATAGATCCACAAGATATATTCTGAGTAACCCTAGACTGAGGTTTGGCAGGAAAAAAATGACATGAAGAATAGCAGGTTTTTTTTTTTATTTTATTTCGGCATTTGGAAGAAAGCAGATTCCCAAAAACCTCCAGGCATGATCTGCATAGCAGTAAATGTTGTGTGTGTGAGGTACTGCAGAGGCTGTATTTGCATTTGTGCTGAGAGAGCAATGCTGCACAAGGAGGTGTGTTTGTAAATAGTCCTGAAGCATCCCTCTGAATCACAGCAGTCTGCCAGGCTCCTGGTGGTGAGAAGAGACATCCTAAGGATGTGCAAAGGAGTTAAGCATGATTGTTGCACTCCAGGTGTGATTCAGAGGTTTATGTGAGGCTGTGACTGACTTTTAAAAAAAGTCTTCACTCAAGCTGTCCTGAGTTATGAGGTGAATTTTCTCAAATGTTTAGAGACTGGCTGTTTCTGACAGCATGAGGGATAATGATCAGAGGACTAGGGGCTTATAAAAAAGAGAAAGACTTTTTATGTGTGCAGATAGTGATAGAACAAGGTGGAATGGTTTTAAACTAAAAGAGAAGAGATTTATATTAACTGCTAGAAAGTAATTCTTTACTCTGAGGATGGTGAGGCACTAAACCAGGTTGCTCAGAGAAGCTGTGGATGCCCCATCCTTGGAGGTGTTCAAGGCCAGGCTGGATGGGGCCTGAGCAAGCTGGTCTAGTGTAAATTGACCTTATCTGTGTTAGGGGGAGTTGGAACTAGATGATCTTTAAGGTCCTTTCCAACTCAAACCCTTTTTTATTTCATGATTCTATGATAAGCCCTCATGTTTGTAAATGTGTGTGCCACTTCTACTGTGCATGTGAGTTCATCCTTGCTATCAAAAACCACCAAAGGCTGGGAGTGATAGAAATCTCATCTTTGTGATCCAATTGCAGGAAAGTCAGTGTATGAGGTTATAGGAGGAGGTACACAATTGCACACAGTGTTTATAGAGGTGGAACAAATGAAGATCAAGACTGGAGTGAGGCAGCAAGCAGCAAAATGACAGCCATGCAAGTGAATCTCATTTTTAATGTGCAGACATGTAGCCCTGGGTGTTGGTCACTGCAACTCAGGTGTTTTTGCAGTACCAGTATATATAATAGTCTGGTATATACTAGAGATCACTCTATGTATAGTCTTATTGCTATGATTTATTTCCCATTGGTTGCAGTATGTAACAGTCCTTCAACCTCCAAGTCTCAATGTGATTTTTCTTTTCAGGTAGTTTCCTTCTTTGACTCTCAAGGAATATTTAAGAGAAAATAAAATGCTATGTAATTATGACCGTTGGCATAGATATTTAACATGAAAATAATTGCAGTTGCTTATGGGATATACAAAGAAAGAGTAAAAATTATTAGAAGAAAAGTTTTATTCCTGGGGCTGAATGATGAGGGATAAACTTTATGGTTTGTTTCTAATCTGCCCTCTAGTGTTCAGGACTCCTTTTCCTCTAGTGCATGCTCATGTCCAAGGAGTTGTTTGAGCATGGAAAGAGAAGAAAAAAAGAAAATGGAATAATGTCTGAGCTAGTGGAAAAAACATTCCAATGTCCTTTACCATTTGAGGTGGATTCTGTTTAGTTAATTGGTTTGTCATATGAGAGAAACAGTAGGAAAAATAAGTACTCAACAGCTCCAATCTCATGTCAAATGTCTTAGTCTTTTAAAAGATTAAGCTGACAAAGTCTTCATAAGTCTGTGAAATTGTGGAAGGATTGATATAATCAGAGATTATTTTCCTTGTGGTTGAAGCAGATTTGTTGAACTTCCATAGAAATGCTTTTTTTGGTAATTGAAAATGTAAATTTATGGTAATTTAGAACTTGAAAAATACAAATATGAGAATATTTTGGAGAACAACTCTTTTTTTTCTTTTGAAACTGAGATGATCCTTTAGAGTCAGCATTGTATTAGTCATCTTCCAAAAATATTTTTTAAATTTAAAATTCAAGAGAGAAGAAGTTTTGCATAAAAAAAACCTAACTCATTCTAGGAACCTGGGTTAACTATATATGTGCTAAATGTGCACTAAAACTATGTGCAACTGACTTAGCTCTGCAACACCCAAATTTATTTTTGCACCTGTATGTGCAAAAGCACAGAGACGCACATCTAATTTCTTCTCACTATGTTATTATGGACTAAATCATATTGTGTGTGTATACTTACATATATATTGTCTGTGTACATTTGTATAAATTCAGAGAGAGAAAGTGTTTTTGTGGATACATGTATGAATGTGTGGGTAATTTTATACTTATGTAGATATATTAATGTGTGATTCTAGGTCATTAAAATGTAAGGAACTAGAAAATTGGATCTTCTGAACTCTTTCTGTAGATACTGGAGGACCTGGAATGTGGTGTTCAGCCACATACTTACGATTACGGGGTTGAGTTTCCCACTCTGGCACTTAAATAATACTTAAGCTGATTGACTCTTACTCCCTTCTGGAAGCATAGATGGGCAATGTTGCTGGTTGTGTTCCAGAGGAGGCCCTTAGGAGCCTACAGTGACTGATCCCTGTTGCCTACAGGCTGATCCATTTTTACTGAACAGGCAGAGAGGTCATTCACTTTGGTAAACACTTGTTCTGGTCTCCAGGAAAATCTCCTGGAAACTGGGAGCCCTCCCAGGCCTCCAGAGGGTATTCAGTCTACTATGATGAAGTAGTCCAAGATGATTGTTAGCTCGATTCTGATATTTCTGCTATTTTTCCCAGCTACTGCTGAGGGTAGGCTGGATATAAGTCACTTCCAACTGCTTGTGAGTGACACATCATTATTCTGCACCCACCCTGACCCTGTTTGTTCCTTATGTCACAGCTACAGCACAGCAGAGGATTTATTAAAGTTCACAGCAAAGTGAGTAATGATGGTGTTTGGTGACAGCACAGAGCAGAACAAAAACAGTCCCAGTTTTGTCTCCATTTTGAACAAAATATAGTGTGTGGTACTTGGCCACATTAATGAACGAGCCTGCCTTTGCATGGAAGGGAAAGTATAGCTAGCTTCTGAGGACTGGGATCTTGGAGGAGCCTGTAGAGTTCATGGTTGGAATGGTCTCTCAAGGTTTGTCCCACCTTTTGTTCAGCAACATGCAACATGCAGTATATTATGATTTCTGTCAGGACGTGGGGCCTTTTATGTGTCTGTGCTGTGGTCATGCAAGCATAAGGACCCCAATAAAATCCAGATACTGCATGCTGGTTTGGGCTGTTTCTGTAGAATGCAGAAGATGATGCTGACACCTGATTAATACAGAGGGGCTGTTATCACCCCTTGTCCCATGCAAGAGGGCAAAATAGGGCATGGTCTGTGATGGGAACTGAAAAAACCCCAACAGATAAGGGTTCATCACTTCTCCACAGTCAGGCTATGAGAAAAGCTTCTGCTGTTTTTCACCTCAATCTATCCCTTCTTTGTCTTTCATGTCTCTCATATCTGGGTGTTGGCAGGGAACTGGGTCATGCAAGCTTTCAAGGCAGAGGGAAATGTTTACTTTTTCCTTTGTGTTGAAGAGATTGATTCTCTCTCTTGCCCCATTTAGTTTCAGAGCTAGGTATTGAAGTCAAAGCTATTGCTGTGTTTGTGACTGGAGAAGAAAGGAAAATAAGAAGAATGTGATGCAATGCTCTGATAAATTCCATGATTATGTTTAACCTTCTTTAGTTTTCCTTTTTATTGGTTTGACATGTACCTACTGTGCCAATCTGTTAGCCAGGATGTCGTCACTGTGAAGTACGCAAGCACATAATCTCTGCTTTTCCTTTCACAGACTGAGTGTGAGGAAGGCTACTAGGGGAAGATTTGGAAAACTGGGAAAGTGACTTTCTGTAGTGAGACAACTCATCAGTATCATAGAATAATTCAGAGGATCTTTAGCTCTCTTCCCTTCTTGTCATAATGAAATGTTTCCATCTTCCAAATGACCTCTCCTCATAGGCAGTGGGGGACTGCTGCCCCCTTAAAGAGTCCATCCAAAGAAGTGTCTTACCTGGGCCAAACAAGCCCTAGTCCCTCACCTTATCTTTATTGGGCAGGTGCTTCAGATCCTATCTTCTCAGTGGCACTCTGTGAACTCACCTTGGTTTATGCAGGATTGTCTCATACTGGTGGGACAGTCCAGGAGGCCATTGGCCTTTGCTGCCAAGGCTCACATCCAGTTCACTCTCCACCAAGGCTGCAGTCCATCTGCCCTAGTCTCTGCTGCTTCCAGTGTTTCTTCCTTTCCATTCTCTTACACTAAATCGGTGATTCCAAGGATACAGCAGTGTTTGTAAGAGCCATGTTTTGCATTTTCATTGGTTGTAGTATCTATATGGAATGATATTCTGGATGTTACACTATGATGTTGCTGTGGGCAGAGTAGTGCCAGGTGCCTCATGTTCTCAGCTACACCACCAGTGTAAGCTGTGATGTGTGCACATGTAGTTTCCTACTTGCACTTAGGCAGAAGGGAAGACCATAAAATACGCTGTGATGATGTAGCTGTGCCCAGAGCTTTGGTTCTGTTCAAGGCTCTGTTGCTGTGCAGGGGGGGATGGGATATTTCCTGCTGGGGTGAAAAGGGAGAGGGGAAACAAAAACATGTTGCTGTAGACACTTCAGATCTAGGAAGCAGAAAAGAAAAATCAAAGTGTCTTTCATTCTGTCCCATGTACATTATTTTGCAGTCATAACCTGGACTCTGACCATGCTAAATTATATAATGTGCTCTGCAGATGTTCCTTAAGAGTGGCACAGACAACTTACAGGGAAAATGCTCAGCAATTTTTTTTTCCTCTGGAGCTAGATAATATCTTTTCTTAATATTTTCAGTAATAGCCTGAAGAAGGATATTCTGCTTTGACTGAATGTTGAACGAGAGTTTTGCTGGGGGATCAGTTGACTGGGAAATCAAATCCCTATCTGTTCCTGTCAAGCCTCCAGCTGAGAAGCTAGGAAACACAAAGGACTGAATCCTTCTATCTCTAGTAATTCAGATATCTTTAGCTGTCAATATCCTGGCTGTGTGGTCTCAGTGTTACAGACATGCCTACATGGCTGGGATATGCAGTGAGAGGGTGGTACATCCTCATCCTCCCAGATTAGCTCTAACTTCACACCTACTCATTCTTTGTCCTTCCCACTGAGATAAACCATTTGGTGGCCTGTATTATCACTGACTTCTGGTGTCACATACTCAATCAAAGCATTAAGAGGAGAAAATGTTTTTGAATTATTTACCTGTGGATTTCAAGATAAATCCTATGCTAGGGTAAATCCCTGAAGTCCAGCAGTTGCTTTCTGCACCTGTGGCTTACCTTTTTCTTTAGACATGTAGTAGTTCTCATTGTCTCTTCAATAAATAATAAACTATAAGAAGAACAGCAGATGTCTACAGAGATACTAAGAATGGATACAGTGATTTCTTATGCAAGATAATATCTTTCACATTTTTTGAACTACCACAGACCGAAGAGCATTGTATAGTCCCCTTTATGAAAATGCTTAATATTCTATTCATTTTAAATTTGCAATATGTGTATTTCATAAACACTCTTTGGCTTTCCATGCAAAGAGAAAAGGGCTTTTTTTTTAGTCCCAACCTCCCCTGCAATGAGCAGGGACACCTTCCACTAGACCAAGTTGCTCAAGGCCTTATCTGACCTGACCTTGAATACTGCCAAGTTTGGGGCATCCACAACCTCCCTGGGCAGTCTGCAAGTAGGTTGGTTTAATTTCCTCTGATTAACTTTTCCAGCTACCCAGAAAATAGGTGAGAACTGATCCTTTAGCACTGTATAGTCATGGTCTATGGGATTTAAGAGTTTAGTAAGACTGCAGGAGTTTCCAAAGCAATGTGGACATGTCTCAAAAGTTTCATAGAATCATAGAATGTTAAGGGTTAGAAGGGACCTTAAAGATCATCTAGTCCCAACACCCCTCCTGCAATGGGCAGGGACACTTTCCACTAGATCAGGTTGCTCAAGACCTTCTCTGACTTGGCCTTGAACACTGCCAGGGTTGGGGCATCCACAACCTCCCTGGGCAAATTGTTACGGTGTCTCACCACCTTCACAGTAGTTTCTAAGCTCCTTTCATCTCATGATGCTATGAATGACCTATTTTCTGAAAGCGTATATGAATATTAGGTAAGGAAGTGTCCACTAGCAACTTTTATCATTAACAGGAGTGGTGAGAACACTGAAATATATTCTATTCTGGTTTTGTTGCAATAGAGGCTCTAGAGATGTGGTAAAAGATGGGACTCATCAGTCTGGATAATTATATCTTAAATTGCTTTGCCCAGACTTGTGAAAGCTGTTTAGAGTTTGACTTTCACTGATCTTACTGCCCCATACCATTGCACTTCACCTTGAGTCAAAGAAGGCAGTAACATCTCTAGCATTTTCCATTTTTACCACCATTTAAATGGGCTTTGGACTGTTGTTGACCTAGAAAATGAAATGGCGATTGGAAGTTGTAGGTCAGAAATTAAAGCAACTTGAACTAAGTGTTCAAACCTCAAATATTAAACCTCCCCCACTATTGAAAGTGCTGGTTTGCCACTCACTTGGGTTTTGCACAGCAGATTGCCATCCAGTGGTTGAATGCCATGTTGCATCCAGGCAAATCTTGGAGTAAGCTACCTACTACCCTGTCCTTTTCCCACTTGTTACACACACTTTTCCATGCACATTTAGCTTCTTTGTACCATGGTTTACCTAGACACAAATGAGGACGATATTTTTCCTTTCCTTCCATAGCTATAATGTGACGTTTATTGTGAGTAATGTTAGACAAGTGTTCAGTTCTGATGCTTTAAAATAATCTTTATATGCAAACTCCACTTAATAGCAAGGTACTACTAGTACTGCCTGCTAACTGGTATTTTGCATTATAAAAGACATTAAAAAAGGAGCAGAAAACCTCTAGGGAAGAATCTTAAACAAACAAGCCCATCTGTCTCTTTAGTGAATTAATATGTATTTTAGGCGGGCGTGATACCAATGAGTGTTGTTAAGGTTGTCCAGCATTTCTTATAGTAACACTTTAGCTTTTATTGCTTAACATTTCACTGTATCTTAATTGCTTGGGCTGAAACTTTTTATGCAGGGGCATCTGCCTCGCACTGAATTAATTTTGGAAAACTGCAGCCAAAACAGTTCAGCTGTTTCCATAAAAGAATGTAGGAGAAATAATCAGTTTTTCCCACATTAGAAATGGACTGTATGCTTTTCTATGGAAGACATGCACTTATGTGCTTGGGAGCAGATACTCCAAAGAGAAAAGAGTAAAAGAAATGGTCTTTCTGTTGTGTCCATCTCTCAAAACTTCAATCATAAGAAAGCCCATAAACCTTTGAATAAACACAGTTTTTGGGTGCTCAGCAGCAACTAGACATAAATAACTAAGTTCATCTGACACGCTGAGTACACTGGATGTTTTCCAGTCGGTGTCAAAACAGAATTTCTCTGCAACTTTCCTTTCTTTTTCTGGGATGCTGTAGGTTAGGCCAGATCTGAGGTGGGACACGATTTGGAAGATGCAACCCTCAAGGTGAGAGGAAAGCTCCTTGCACTGTGCTAAAGCTAAATAGGTGAAGAAGTTGCCCTTAAGATTTACAGTACAAAATTGGCAGACGGAGGTCCAGGAGGTAACGAGATCTAGTAAGAGACCAAGTGATTTGGGTTTAGGATATTGTTGATTGTTTGGGGTGGATGTGTCTAAGGTGTTACTATATATATGTGGAAATATGTGTGTGTGTGGAGATAAAATGAGGCTGTGTGTTAAACCAAGTGAGAGGTTAGCAGTGAGTGAACTGAAGGGGCAAAGACCAGGAATCTGTGGAATGCATGCTGGAAGCAGTGGGGTATGGGACTTGTACATGATTTCATAGAATGCTCAGAAGGCACTTCTTGAGATCATATCATCCATGACCCTGCCCAAAGGAGTATAAGCTAGAGCGGGATGTAGAAGAAAATGTTCAATCAAGTTTTGAATATTTCCAGTGATGGAGACTCCACAATATGTCTGGGCAACCTGTTCCAGTGTTCAGGTAGTTCAGCACTGATATCCAGAGAGTCTGAGCTGCTTGTATGGGTGCCTCTGGAAAAGCCCAGGACTTGTTTTCCATTCACAAAATAAATGGCAGTGGCCATCTTTTTCCACAGAGGTGTTTAGAAAAATATTGACTGCAATCCTGTGAGGTACTGCAGTGGTGAGCAGTGCTCTGCAGCTCTAAGGCTGTCTGCAAGATATTATTTTGGGTCTGAGCTGTGTTATTCACAAAATCCTTCTTGTTTTTGAACTCCTAATACTGCTGTAGTGCCTATCAGATATTTGTATCATGTTGAACATTTGGAATGTCCTTAGTTTATTTATTCTCTGTTTTCTATTCACTATGCAATCCTCCAGAGCCCTGAAAGAGAGGATTGTAACCTGAGATTTCCCACTTCCTTCCAGGTAAGAGAAGCACTGGCGGGTAAAAGTAGCTTTTTCTTATTTAAAGCAAGGCTGTTTACTTGGCAGGTTGGCTGTAAGAAGATGCTGGACTTAAAATTGAGTGGTAGAATGAACAAAATATTAAATGGATGGCAGCTGAATGAGGACTCTGTGACTTGAGTACAGGATAAGTGCAAGGACTTGCAAAGAGAAGTATAAAGTTTTCTTGGATACAACTATTAAAGCAAGCCAAGTCTTTGTGACTTTTGATATATTATACTACATGGGATTTCTGTGAAATACATAGTTTATAAAATGATAAATAATAATTTATACTGTGAGAGATCCTTTTTCTAGTACTGTATTCTTTACCTTTAATTCTCCTCTATGATAAATGAAAATGCTGCATGATTTTAAATGCTGCATGATTTTAAAAGCATCTTTATACTGTGGTACTCCCAAGAATCTGTCATATTTATTAGAATCATAGCCTAGTTTGGGTTGAAAGGGGCCTTAAAGATCATCCAGTTCCACCTCCATTGCCATAAGAAAAAATATTTTTCACTAGATCCAGCTGCCCAAAGCCCCATCCAGCCTGACTTTGAACGTTTCCAATGACTGGGCATGAATGATGGAGCTCTGACTGTCACCAGCTGCATCAAAATAAATAGAGGTACATTTTAGATAACAATTCTGTACATATTTTATCAAATAGGTGCATGAAAGGCATCCTTTGATCCTCCTCCTGTTTTTCTCAATATTTTTGCGTAAGTGCTCCTCTGTTGCATAGTGTGAAACAGCATAGCATAGTCCTGAAAATAGCATAGCACACTCCTGATAAAGGTGGCAGCCATGGCTTGGACAGGGGCACACTCTGCTGGGTTAAGAACTGGCTGGATGGCCCAGAGAGTGGTGGTGAACGGTGCCGCATCCAGTTGGTGCTGGTCACTAGTGGTGTTCCCCAGGGATCAGTGCTGGGCCCAGTGCTCTTTAATATCTTTAGTGATGATTTGGATGAGGGGTTGAGTGCACCATCAGCAGGTTTGCAGATGACACAAAGTTGGGGGGGAGTGTGGATCTGCTGGATCACAGGAGGGCTCTGCAGAGGGACCTGGACAGGCTGGAGAGATGGGCTGAGTCCAACGGGATGAGGTTTAAGAAGGCCAAGTGCTGCTCCTGCACTTTGGCCATACCAATCCCATGCAGAGCTCCAGGCTTGGACAGAGTGGCTGGAGAGCACCAGGCAGAAAGGGACCTGGGAGTGTGGATAGACAGAAAGCTGAACATGAGCCAGCAGTGTGCTCAGGTGGCCAAGAATCATAGAATCATAGAATCAACTGGGTTGGAAGAGACTTCAAAGATCATCAGACCATGGCCCTAAGTGCGACCCTCAGTTTCATCTTGAAAACCTTCAGGGATGGTGAATCCACCATCTCCCCAAGCAGCCCAATGGCATCCTGACCTTATCAGGAACAGTGTGGTCAGCAGG